>NW_027621676.1:55000-80000 GCF_964198595.1 Lampetra fluviatilis | reverse complement strand
CGATGCCCCGTAACGCACATGAGAGCAATCCGGGCCAATTTCTCCCGTTTGATGGGGTCTATGTGTAAAAATTTTGACTTTTTTGAGTGCAGGTGCAAATCTGCTGGAAAAGCCTGTGGAAGTTTCACGGCGTTCGTACGATATTTGGCGACGCAAAAATGAGCGATTTCCCAGCTCGATGGAATTCGGCGCGAGAGAAACGATGCCCCGTAACGCACATGAGAGCAATCCCGGCCAATTTCTCCCGTTTGATGGGGTCTATGTGTAAAAATTTTGACTTTTTTGAGTGCACGTGCAAATCTGCTGAAAAAGCCTGTGGAAGTTTCACGGCGTTCGTACGATATTTGGCGACGCAAAAATGAGCGATTTCCCAGCTCGATGGAATTCGGAGCGAGAGAAACGATGCCCCGTAACGCACATGAGAGCAATCCCGGCCAATTTCTCCCGTTTGATGGGGTCTATGTGTACAAATTTTGACTTTTTTGAGTGCACGTGCAAATCTGCTGAAAAAGCCTGTGGAAGTTTCACGGCGTTCGTACGATATTTGGCGACGCAAAAATGAGCGATTTCCCAGCTCGAGAGAATTCGGCGCGAGAGAAACGATGCCCCGTAACGCACATGAGAGCAATCCGGGCCAATTTCTCCCGTTTGATGGGGTCTATGTGTAAAAATTTTGACTTTTTTGAGTGCACGTGCAAATCTGCTGAAAAAGCCTGTGGAAGTTTCACGGCGTTCGTACGATATTTGGCGACGCAAAAATGAGCGATTTCCCAGCTCGATGGAATTCGGCGCGAGAGAAACGATGCCCCGTAACGCACATGAGAGCAATCCGGGCCAATTTCTCCCGTTTGATGGGGTCTATGTGTAAAAATTTTGACTTTTTTGAGTGCAGGTGCAAATCTGCTGGAAAAGCCTGTGGAAGTTTCACGGCGTTCGTACGATATTTGGCGACGCAAAAATGAGCGATTTCCCAGCTCGATGGAATTCGGCGCGAGAGAAACGATGCCCCGTAACGCACATGAGAGCAATCCGGGCCAATTTCTCCCGTTTGATGGGGTCTATGTGTACAAATTTTGACTTTTTTGAGTGCACGTGCAAATCTGCTGAAAAAGCCTGTGGAAGTTTCACGGCGTTCGTACGATATTTGGCGACGCAAAAATGAGCGATTTCCCAGCTCGATGGAATTCGGAGCGAGAGAAACGATGCCCCGTAACGCACATGAGAGCAATCCCGGCCAATTTCTCCCGTTTGATGGGGTCTATGTGTACAAATTTTGACTTTTTTGAGTGCACGTGCCAATCTGCTGGAAAAGCCTGTGGAAGTTTCACGGCGTTCGTACGATATTTGGCGACGCAAAAATGAGCGATTTCCCAGCTCGATGGAATTCGGCGCGACAGAAACGATGCCCCGTAACGCACATGAGAGCAATCCGGGCCAATTTCTCCCGTTTGATGGGGTCTATGTGTAAAAATTTTGACTTTTTTGAGTGCAGGTGCAAATCTGCTGGAAAAGCCTGTGGAAGTTTCACGGCGTTCGTACGATATTTGGCGACGCAAAAATGAGCGATTTCCAAGCTCGATGGAATTCGGAGCGAGAGAAACGATGCCCCGTAACGCACATGAGAGCAATCCGGGCCAATTTCTCCCGTTTGATGGGGTCTATGTGTAAAAATTTTGACTTTTTGGAGTGCAGGTGCAAATCTGCTGAAAAAGCCTGTGGAAGTTTCACGGCGTTCGTACGATATTTGGCGACGCAAAAATGAGCGATTTCCCAGCTCGAGAGAATTCGGCGCGAGAGAAACGATGCCCCGTAACGCACATGAGAGCAATCCGGGCCAATTTCTCCCGTTTGATGGGGTCTATGTGTAAAAATTTTGACTTTTTTGAGTGCACGTGCAAATCTGCTGGAAAAGCCTGTGGAAGTTTCACGGCGTTCGTACGATATTTGGCGACGCAAAAATGAGCGATTTCCCAGCTCGATGGAATTCGGCGCGAGAGAAACGATGCCCCGTAACGCACATGAGAGCAATCCCGGCCAATTTCTCCCGTTTGATGGGGTCTATGTGTAAAAATTTTGACTTTTTTGAGTGCACGTGCAAATCTGCTGAAAAAGCCTGTGGAAGTTTCACGGCGTTCGTACGATATTTGGCGACGCAAAAATGAGCGATTTCCCAGCTCGATGGAATTCGGAGCGAGAGAAACGATGCCCCGTAACGCACATGAGAGCAATCCCGGCCAATTTCTCCCGTTTGATGGGGTCTATGTGTACAAATTTTGACTTTTTTGAGTGCACGTGCAAATCTGCTGAAAAAGCCTGTGGAAGTTTCACGGCGTTCGTACGATATTTGGCGACGCAAAAATGAGCGATTTCCCAGCTCGAGAGAATTCGGCGCGAGAGAAACGATGCCCCGTAACGCACATGAGAGCAATCCGGGCCAATTTCTCCCGTTTGATGGGGTCTATGTGTAAAAATTTTGACTTTTTTGAGTGCACGTGCAAATCTGCTGGAAAAGCCTGTGGAAGTTTCACGGCGTTCGTACGATATTTGGCGACGCAAAAATGAGCGATTTCCCAGCTCGATGGAATTCGGCGCGACAGAAACGATGCCCCGTAACGCACATGAGAGCAATCCGGGCCAATTTCTCCCGTTTGATGGGGTCTATGTGTAAAAATTTTGACTTTTTTGAGTGCAGGTGCAAATCTGCTGAAAAAGCCTGTGGAAGTTTCACGGCGTTCGTACGATATTTGGCGACGCAAAAATGAGCGATTTCCCAGCTCGAGAGAATTCGGCGCGAGAGAAACGATGCCCCGTAACGCACATGAGAGCAATCCGGGCCAATTTCTCCCGTTTGATGGGGTCTATGTGTACAAATTTTGACTTTTTTGAGTGCACGTGCAAATCTGCTGAAAAAGCCTGTGGAAGTTTCACGGCGTTCGTACGATATTTGGCGACGCAAAAATGAGCGATTTCCCAGCTCGATGGAATTCGGCGCGAGAGAAACGATGCCCCGTAACGCACATGAGAGCAATCCGGGCCAATTTCTCCCGTTTGATGGGGTCTATGTGTAAAAATTTTGACTTTTTTGAGTGCAGGTGCAAATCTGCTGAAAAAGCCTGTGGAAGTTTCACGGCGTTCGTACGATATTTGGCGACGCAAAAATGAGCGATTTCCCAGCTCGAGAGAATTCGGCGCGAGAGAAACGATGCCCCGTAACGCACATGAGAGCAATCCGGGCCAATTTCTCCCGTTTGATGGGGTCTATGTGTAAAAATTTTGACTTTTTTGAGTGCAGGTGCAAATCTGCTGGAAAAGCCTGTGGAAGTTTCACGGCGTTCGTACGATATTTGGCGACGCAAAAATGAGCGATTTCCCAGCTCGATGGAATTCGGAGCGAGAGAAACGATGCCCCGTAACGCACATGAGAGCAATCCCGGCCAATTTCTCCCGTTTGATGGGGTCTATGTGTACAAATTTTGACTTTTTTGAGTGCACGTGCCAATCTGCTGGAAAAGCCTGTGGAAGTTTCACGGCGTTCGTACGATATTTGGCGACGCAAAAATGAGCGATTTCCCAGCTCGATGGAATTCGGCGCGAGAGAAACGATGCCCCGTAACGCACATGAGAGCAATCCCGGCCAATTTCTCCCGTTTGATGGGGTCTATGTGTAAAAATTTTGACTTTTTTGAGTGCACGTGCAAATCTGCTGAAAAAGCCTGTGGAAGTTTCACGGCGTTCGTACGATATTTGGCGACGCAAAAATGAGCGATTTCCCAGCTCGATGGAATTCGGAGCGAGAGAAACGATGCCCCGTAACGCACATGAGAGCAATCCCGGCCAATTTCTCCCGTTTGATGGGGTCTATGTGTAAAAATTTTGACTTTTTTGAGTGCACGTGCAAATCTGCTGGAAAAGCCTGTGGAAGTTTCACGGCGTTCGTACGATATTTGGCGACGCAAAAATGAGCGATTTCCCAGCTCGAGAGAATTCGGCGCGAGAGAAACGATGCCCCGTAACGCACATGAGAGCAATCCGGGCCAATTTCTCCCGTTTGATGGGGTCTATGTGTAAAAATTTTGACTTTTTTGAGTGCACGTGCAAATCTGCTGGAAAAGCCTGTGGAAGTTTCACGGCGTTCGTACGATATTTGGCGACGCAAAAATGAGCGATTTCCCAGCTCGATGGAATTCGGCGCGAGAGAAACGATGCCCCGTAACGCACATGAGAGCAATCCCGGCCAATTTCTCCCGTTTGATGGGGTCTATGTGTACAAATTTTGACTTTTTTGAGTGCACGTGCAAATCTGCTGAAAAAGCCTGTGGAAGTTTCACGGCGTTCGTACGATATTTGGCGACGCAAAAATGAGCGATTTCCCAGCTCGATGGAATTCGGAGCGAGAGAAACGATGCCCCGTAACGCACATGAGAGCAATCCCGGCCAATTTCTCCCGTTTGATGGGGTCTATGTGTACAAATTTTGACTTTTTTGAGTGCAGGTGCAAATCTGCTGAAAAAGCCTGTGGAAGTTTCACGGCGTTCGTACGATATTTGGCGACGCAAAAATGAGCGATTTCCCAGCTCGAGAGAATTCGGCGCGAGAGAAACGATGCCCCGTAACGCACATGAGAGCAATCCGGGCCAATTTCTCCCGTTTGATGGGGTCTATGTGTAAAAATTTTGACTTTTTTGAGTGCAGGTGCAAATCTGCTGGAAAAGCCTGTGGAAGTTTCACGGCGTTCGTACGATATTTGGCGACGCAAAAATGAGCGATTTCCAAGCTCGATGGAATTCGGAGCGAGAGAAACGATGCCCCGTAACGCACATGAGAGCAATCCGGGCCAATTTCTCCCGTTTGATGGGGTCTATGTGTAAAAATTTTGACTTTTTTGAGTGCAGGTGCAAATCTGCTGGAAAAGCCTGTGGAAGTTTCACGGCGTTCGTACGATATTTGGCGACGCAAAAATGAGCGATTTCCCAGCTCGATGGAATTCGGCGCGAGAGAAACGATGCCCCGTAACGCACATGAGAGCAATCCCGGCCAATTTCTCCCGTTTGATGGGGTCTATGTGTAAAAATTTTGACTTTTTTGAGTGCACGTGCAAATCTGCTGAAAAAGCCTGTGGAAGTTTCACGGCGTTCGTACGATATTTGGCGACGCAAAAATGAGCGATTTCCCAGCTCGATGGAATTCGGAGCGAGAGAAACGATGCCCCGTAACGCACATGAGAGCAATCCCGGCCAATTTCTCCCGTTTGATGGGGTCTATGTGTACAAATTTTGACTTTTTTGAGTGCACGTGCAAATCTGCTGAAAAAGCCTGTGGAAGTTTCACGGCGTTCGTACGATATTTGGCGACGCAAAAATGAGCGATTTCCCAGCTCGAGAGAATTCGGCGCGAGAGAAACGATGCCCCGTAACGCACATGAGAGCAATCCGGGCCAATTTCTCCCGTTTGATGGGGTCTATGTGTACAAATTTTGACTTTTTTGAGTGCACGTGCAAATCTGCTGAAAAAGCCTGTGGAAGTTTCACGGCGTTCGTACGATATTTGGCGACGCAAAAATGAGCGATTTCCCAGCTCGATGGAATTCGGCGCGAGAGAAACGATGCCCCGTAACGCACATGAGAGCAATCCGGGCCAATTTCTCCCGTTTGATGGGGTCTATGTGTAAAAATTTTGACTTTTTTGAGTGCAGGTGCAAATCTGCTGAAAAAGCCTGTGGAAGTTTCACGGCGTTCGTACGATATTTGGCGACGCAAAAATGAGCGATTTCCCAGCTCGATGGAATTCGGAGCGAGAGAAACGATGCCCCGTAACGCACATGAGAGCAATCCCGGCCAATTTCTCCCGTTTGATGGGGTCTATGTGTACAAATTTTGACTTTTTTGAGTGCACGTGCCAATCTGCTGGAAAAGCCTGTGGAAGTTTCACGGCGTTCGTACGATATTTGGCGACGCAAAAATGAGCGATTTCCCAGCTCGATGGAATTCGGCGCGACAGAAACGATGCCCCGTAACGCACATGAGAGCAATCCGGGCCAATTTCTCCCGTTTGATGGGGTCTATGTGTAAAAATTTTGACTTTTTTGAGTGCAGGTGCAAATCTGCTGGAAAAGCCTGTGGAAGTTTCACGGCGTTCGTACGATATTTGGCGACGCAAAAATGAGCGATTTCCAAGCTCGATGGAATTCGGAGCGAGAGAAACGATGCCCCGTAACGCACATGAGAGCAATCCGGGCCAATTTCTCCCGTTTGATGGGGTCTATGTGTACAAATTTTGACTTTTTTGAGTGCAGGTGCAAATCTGCTGAAAAAGCCTGTGGAAGTTTCACGGCGTTCGTACGATATTTGGCGACGCAAAAATGAGCGATTTCCCAGCTCGAGAGAATTCGGCGCGAGAGAAACGATGCCCCGTAACGCACATGAGAGCAATCCGGGCCAATTTCTCCCGTTTGATGGGGTCTATGTGTAAAAATTTTGACTTTTTTGAGTGCAGGTGCAAATCTGCTGGAAAAGCCTGTGGAAGTTTCACGGCGTTCGTACGATATTTGGCGACGCAAAAATGAGCGATTTCCAAGCTCGATGGAATTCGGAGCGAGAGAAACGATGCCCCGTAACGCACATGAGAGCAATCCGGGCCAATTTCTCCCGTTTGATGGGGTCTATGTGTAAAAATTTTGACTTTTTTGAGTGCAGGTGCAAATCTGCTGGAAAAGCCTGTGGAAGTTTCACGGCGTTCGTACGATATTTGGCGACGCAAAAATGAGCGATTTCCCAGCTCGATGGAATTCGGCGCGAGAGAAACGATGCCCCGTAACGCACATGAGAGCAATCCCGGCCAATTTCTCCCGTTTGATGGGGTCTATGTGTAAAAATTTTGACTTTTTTGAGTGCACGTGCAAATCTGCTGAAAAAGCCTGTGGAAGTTTCACGGCGTTCGTACGATATTTGGCGACGCAAAAATGAGCGATTTCCCAGCTCGATGGAATTCGGAGCGAGAGAAACGATGCCCCGTAACGCACATGAGAGCAATCCCGGCCAATTTCTCCCGTTTGATGGGGTCTATGTGTACAAATTTTGACTTTTTTGAGTGCACGTGCAAATCTGCTGAAAAAGCCTGTGGAAGTTTCACGGCGTTCGTACGATATTTGGCGACGCAAAAATGAGCGATTTCCCAGCTCGAGAGAATTCGGCGCGAGAGAAACGATGCCCCGTAACGCACATGAGAGCAATCCGGGCCAATTTCTCCCGTTTGATGGGGTCTATGTGTAAAAATTTTGACTTTTTTGAGTGCACGTGCAAATCTGCTGAAAAAGCCTGTGGAAGTTTCACGGCGTTCGTACGATATTTGGCGACGCAAAAATGAGCGATTTCCCAGCTCGATGGAATTCGGCGCGAGAGAAACGATGCCCCGTAACGCACATGAGAGCAATCCGGGCCAATTTCTCCCGTTTGATGGGGTCTATGTGTAAAAATTTTGACTTTTTTGAGTGCAGGTGCAAATCTGCTGAAAAAGCCTGTGGAAGTTTCACGGCGTTCGTACGATATTTGGCGACGCAAAAATGAGCGATTTCCCAGCTCGAGAGAATTCGGCGCGAGAGAAACGATGCCCCGTAACGCACATGAGAGCAATCCGGGCCAATTTCTCCCGTTTGATGGGGTCTATGTGTAAAAATTTTGACTTTTTTGAGTGCAGGTGCAAATCTGCTGGAAAAGCCTGTGGAAGTTTCACGGCGTTCGTACGATATTTGGCGACGCAAAAATGAGCGATTTCCCAGCTCGATGGAATTCGGCGCGAGAGAAACGATGCCCCGTAACGCACATGAGAGCAATCCGGGCCAATTTCTCCCGTTTGATGGGGTCTATGTGTACAAATTTTGACTTTTTTGAGTGCACGTGCAAATCTGCTGAAAAAGCCTGTGGAAGTTTCACGGCGTTCGTACGATATTTGGCGACGCAAAAATGAGCGATTTCCCAGCTCGATGGAATTCGGAGCGAGAGAAACGATGCCCCGTAACGCACATGAGAGCAATCCCGGCCAATTTCTCCCGTTTGATGGGGTCTATGTGTACAAATTTTGACTTTTTTGAGTGCACGTGCCAATCTGCTGGAAAAGCCTGTGGAAGTTTCACGGCGTTCGTACGATATTTGGCGACGCAAAAATGAGCGATTTCCCAGCTCGATGGAATTCGGCGCGACAGAAACGATGCCCCGTAACGCACATGAGAGCAATCCGGGCCAATTTCTCCCGTTTGATGGGGTCTATGTGTAAAAATTTTGACTTTTTTGAGTGCAGGTGCAAATCTGCTGGAAAAGCCTGTGGAAGTTTCACGGCGTTCGTACGATATTTGGCGACGCAAAAATGAGCGATTTCCAAGCTCGATGGAATTCGGAGCGAGAGAAACGATGCCCCGTAACGCACATGAGAGCAATCCGGGCCAATTTCTCCCGTTTGATGGGGTCTATGTGTAAAAATTTTGACTTTTTGGAGTGCAGGTGCAAATCTGCTGAAAAAGCCTGTGGAAGTTTCATGGCGTTCGTACGATATTTGGCGACGCAAAAATGAGCGATTTCCCAGCTCGAGAGAATTCGGCGCGAGAGAAACGATGCCCCGTAACGCACATGAGAGCAATCCGGGCCAATTTCTCCCGTTTGATGGGGTCTATGTGTAAAAATTTTGACTTTTTTGAGTGCACGTGCAAATCTGCTGGAAAAGCCTGTGGAAGTTTCACGGCGTTCGTACGATATTTGGCGACGCAAAAATGAGCGATTTCCCAGCTCGATGGAATTCGGCGCGAGAGAAACGATGCCCCGTAACGCACATGAGAGCAATCCCGGCCAATTTCTCCCGTTTGATGGGGTCTATGTGTAAAAATTTTGACTTTTTTGAGTGCACGTGCAAATCTGCTGAAAAAGCCTGTGGAAGTTTCACGGCGTTCGTACGATATTTGGCGACGCAAAAATGAGCGATTTCCCAGCTCGATGGAATTCGGAGCGAGAGAAACGATGCCCCGTAACGCACATGAGAGCAATCCCGGCCAATTTCTCCCGTTTGATGGGGTCTATGTGTACAAATTTTGACTTTTTTGAGTGCACGTGCAAATCTGCTGAAAAAGCCTGTGGAAGTTTCACGGCGTTCGTACGATATTTGGCGACGCAAAAATGAGCGATTTCCCAGCTCGAGAGAATTCGGCGCGAGAGAAACGATGCCCCGTAACGCACATGAGAGCAATCCGGGCCAATTTCTCCCGTTTGATGGGGTCTATGTGTAAAAATTTTGACTTTTTTGAGTGCACGTGCAAATCTGCTGAAAAAGCCTGTGGAAGTTTCACGGCGTTCGTACGATATTTGGCGACGCAAAAATGAGCGATTTCCCAGCTCGATGGAATTCGGCGCGAGAGAAACGATGCCCCGTAACGCACATGAGAGCAATCCGGGCCAATTTCTCCCGTTTGATGGGGTCTATGTGTAAAAATTTTGACTTTTTTGAGTGCAGGTGCAAATCTGCTGAAAAAGCCTGTGGAAGTTTCACGGCGTTCGTACGATATTTGGCGACGCAAAAATGAGCGATTTCCCAGCTCGAGAGAATTCGGCGCGAGAGAAACGATGCCCCGTAACGCACATGAGAGCAATCCGGGCCAATTTCTCCCGTTTGATGGGGTCTATGTGTAAAAATTTTGACTTTTTTGAGTGCAGGTGCAAATCTGCTGGAAAAGCCTGTGGAAGTTTCACGGCGTTCGTACGATATTTGGCGACGCAAAAATGAGCGATTTCCCAGCTCGATGGAATTCGGAGCGAGAGAAACGATGCCCCGTAACGCACATGAGAGCAATCCCGGCCAATTTCTCCCGTTTGATGGGGTCTATGTGTACAAATTTTGACTTTTTTGAGTGCACGTGCCAATCTGCTGGAAAAGCCTGTGGAAGTTTCACGGCGTTCGTACGATATTTGGCGACGCAAAAATGAGCGATTTCCCAGCTCGATGGAATTCGGCGCGAGAGAAACGATGCCCCGTAACGCACATGAGAGCAATCCCGGCCAATTTCTCCCGTTTGATAGGGTCTATGTGTAAAAATTTTGACTTTTTTGAGTGCACGTGCAAATCTGCTGAAAAAGCCTGTGGAAGTTTCACGGCGTTCGTACGATATTTGGCGACGCAAAAATGAGCGATTTCCCAGCTCGATGGAATTCGGAGCGAGAGAAACGATGCCCCGTAACGCACATGAGAGCAATCCCGGCCAATTTCTCCCGTTTGATGGGGTCTATGTGTAAAAATTTTGACTTTTTTGAGTGCACGTGCAAATCTGCTGAAAAAGCCTGTGGAAGTTTCACGGCGTTCGTACGATATTTGGCGACGCAAAAATGAGCGATTTCCCAGCTCGATGGAATTCGGCGCGAGAGAAACGATGCCCCGTAACGCACATGAGAGCAATCCGGGCCAATTTCTCCCGTTTGATGGGGTCTATGTGTAAAAATTTTGACTTTTTTGAGTGCAGGTGCAAATCTGCTGAAAAAGCCTGTGGAAGTTTCACGGCGTTCGTACGATATTTGGCGACGCAAAAATGAGCGATTTCCCAGCTCGATGGAATTCGGCGCGAGAGAAACGATGCCCCGTAACGCACATGAGAGCAATCCCGGCCAATTTCTCCCGTTTGATGGGGTCTATGTGTAAAAATTTTGACTTTTTTGAGTGCACGTGCAAATCTGCTGAAAAAGCCTGTGGAAGTTTCACGGCGTTCGTACGATATTTGGCGACGCAAAAATGAGCGATTTCCCAGCTCGATGGAATTCGGAGCGAGAGAAACGATGCCCCGTAACGCACATGAGAGCAATCCCGGCCAATTTCTCCCGTTTGATGGGGTCTATGTGTACAAATTTTGACTTTTTTGAGTGCACGTGCAAATCTGCTGAAAAAGCCTGTGGAAGTTTCACGGCGTTCGTACGATATTTGGCGACGCAAAAATGAGCGATTTCCCAGCTCGAGAGAATTCGGCGCGAGAGAAACGATGCCCCGTAACGCACATGAGAGCAATCCGGGCCAATTTCTCCCGTTTGATGGGGTCTATGTGTAAAAATTTTGACTTTTTTGAGTGCACGTGCAAATCTGCTGAAAAAGCCTGTGGAAGTTTCACGGCGTTCGTACGATATTTGGCGACGCAAAAATGAGCGATTTCCCAGCTCGATGGAATTCGGCGCGAGAGAAACGATGCCCCGTAACGCACATGAGAGCAATCCGGGCCAATTTCTCCCGTTTGATGGGGTCTATGTGTAAAAATTTTGACTTTTTTGAGTGCAGGTGCAAATCTGCTGAAAAAGCCTGTGGAAGTTTCACGGCGTTCGTACGATATTTGGCGACGCAAAAATGAGCGATTTCCCAGCTCGAGAGAATTCGGCGCGAGAGAAACGATGCCCCGTAACGCACATGAGAGCAATCCGGGCCAATTTCTCCCGTTTGATGGGGTCTATGTGTAAAAATTTTGACTTTTTTGAGTGCAGGTGCAAATCTGCTGGAAAAGCCTGTGGAAGTTTCACGGCGTTCGTACGATATTTGGCGACGCAAAAATGAGCGATTTCCCAGCTCGATGGAATTCGGAGCGAGAGAAACGATGCCCCGTAACGCACATGAGAGCAATCCCGGCCAATTTCTCCCGTTTGATGGGGTCTATGTGTACAAATTTTGACTTTTTTGAGTGCACGTGCCAATCTGCTGGAAAAGCCTGTGGAAGTTTCACGGCGTTCGTACGATATTTGGCGACGCAAAAATGAGCGATTTCCCAGCTCGATGGAATTCGGCGCGAGAGAAACGATGCCCCGTAACGCACATGAGAGCAATCCCGGCCAATTTCTCCCGTTTGATGGGGTCTATGTGTAAAAATTTTGACTTTTTTGAGTGCACGTGCAAATCTGCTGAAAAAGCCTGTGGAAGTTTCACGGCGTTCGTACGATATTTGGCGACGCAAAAATGAGCGATTTCCCAGCTCGATGGAATTCGGAGCGAGAGAAACGATGCCCCGTAACGCACATGAGAGCAATCCCGGCCAATTTCTCCCGTTTGATGGGGTCTATGTGTAAAAATTTTGACTTTTTTGAGTGCACGTGCAAATCTGCTGAAAAAGCCTGTGGAAGTTTCACGGCGTTCGTACGATATTTGGCGACGCAAAAATGAGCGATTTCCCAGCTCGATGGAATTCGGCGCGAGAGAAACGATGCCCCGTAACGCACATGAGAGCAATCCGGGCCAATTTCTCCCGTTTGATGGGGTCTATGTGTAAAAATTTTGACTTTTTTGAGTGCAGGTGCAAATCTGCTGAAAAAGCCTGTGGAAGTTTCACGGCGTTCGTACGATATTTGGCGACGCAAAAATGAGCGATTTCCCAGCTCGAGAGAATTCGGCGCGAGAGAAACGATGCCCCGTAACGCACATGAGAGCAATCCGGGCCAATTTCTCCCGTTTGATGGGGTCTATGTGTAAAAATTTTGACTTTTTTGAGTGCAGGTGCAAATCTGCTGGAAAAGCCTGTGGAAGTTTCACGGCGTTCGTACGATATTTGGCGACGCAAAAATGAGCGATTTCCCAGCTCGATGGAATTCGGCGCGAGAGAAACGATGCCCCGTAACGCACATGAGAGCAATCCGGGCCAATTTCTCCCGTTTGATGGGGTCTATGTGTACAAATTTTGACTTTTTTGAGTGCACGTGCAAATCTGCTGAAAAAGCCTGTGGAAGTTTCACGGCGTTCGTACGATATTTGGCGACGCAAAAATGAGCGATTTCCCAGCTCGATGGAATTCGGAGCGAGAGAAACGATGCCCCGTAACGCACATGAGAGCAATCCCGGCCAATTTCTCCCGTTTGATGGGGTCTATGTGTACAAATTTTGACTTTTTTGAGTGCACGTGCCAATCTGCTGGAAAAGCCTGTGGAAGTTTCACGGCGTTCGTACGATATTTGGCGACGCAAAAATGAGCGATTTCCCAGCTCGATGGAATTCGGCGCGACAGAAACGATGCCCCGTAACGCACATGAGAGCAATCCGGGCCAATTTCTCCCGTTTGATGGGGTCTATGTGTAAAAATTTTGACTTTTTTGAGTGCAGGTGCAAATCTGCTGGAAAAGCCTGTGGAAGTTTCACGGCGTTCGTACGATATTTGGCGACGCAAAAATGAGCGATTTCCAAGCTCGATGGAATTCGGAGCGAGAGAAACGATGCCCCGTAACGCACATGAGAGCAATCCGGGCCAATTTCTCCCGTTTGATGGGGTCTATGTGTAAAAATTTTGACTTTTTGGAGTGCAGGTGCAAATCTGCTGAAAAAGCCTGTGGAAGTTTCACGGCGTTCGTACGATATTTGGCGACGCAAAAATGAGCGATTTCCCAGCTCGAGAGAATTCGGCGCGAGAGAAACGATGCCCCGTAACGCACATGAGAGCAATCCGGGCCAATTTCTCCCGTTTGATGGGGTCTATGTGTAAAAATTTTGACTTTTTTGAGTGCACGTGCAAATCTGCTGGAAAAGCCTGTGGAAGTTTCACGGCGTTCGTACGATATTTGGCGACGCAAAAATGAGCGATTTCCCAGCTCGATGGAATTCGGCGCGAGAGAAACGATGCCCCGTAACGCACATGAGAGCAATCCCGGCCAATTTCTCCCGTTTGATGGGGTCTATGTGTAAAAATTTTGACTTTTTTGAGTGCACGTGCAAATCTGCTGAAAAAGCCTGTGGAAGTTTCACGGCGTTCGTACGATATTTGGCGACGCAAAAATGAGCGATTTCCCAGCTCGATGGAATTCGGAGCGAGAGAAACGATGCCCCGTAACGCACATGAGAGCAATCCCGGCCAATTTCTCCCGTTTGATGGGGTCTATGTGTACAAATTTTGACTTTTTTGAGTGCACGTGCAAATCTGCTGAAAAAGCCTGTGGAAGTTTCACGGCGTTCGTACGATATTTGGCGACGCAAAAATGAGCGATTTCCCAGCTCGAGAGAATTCGGCGCGAGAGAAACGATGCCCCGTAACGCACATGAGAGCAATCCGGCCAATTTCTCCCGTTTGATGGGGTCTATGTGTAAAAATTTTGACTTTTTTGAGTGCACGTGCAAATCTGCTGAAAAAGCCTGTGGAAGTTTCACGGCGTTCGTACGATATTTGGCGACGCAAAAATGAGCGATTTCCCAGCTCGATGGAATTCGGCGCGAGAGAAACGATGCCCCGTAACGCACATGAGAGCAATCCGGGCCAATTTCTCCCGTTTGATGGGGTCTATGTGTAAAAATTTTGACTTTTTTGAGTGCAGGTGCAAATCTGCTGAAAAAGCCTGTGGAAGTTTCACGGCGTTCGTACGATATTTGGCGACGCAAAAATGAGCGATTTCCCAGCTCGAGAGAATTCGGCGCGAGAGAAACGATGCCCCGTAACGCACATGAGAGCAATCCGGGCCAATTTCTCCCGTTTGATGGGGTCTATGTGTAAAAATTTTGACTTTTTTGAGTGCAGGTGCAAATCTGCTGGAAAAGCCTGTGGAAGTTTCACGGCGTTCGTACGATATTTGGCGACGCAAAAATGAGCGATTTCCCAGCTCGATGGAATTCGGAGCGAGAGAAACGATGCCCCGTAACGCACATGAGAGCAATCCCGGCCAATTTCTCCCGTTTGATGGGGTCTATGTGTACAAATTTTGACTTTTTTGAGTGCACGTGCCAATCTGCTGGAAAAGCCTGTGGAAGTTTCACGGCGTTCGTACGATATTTGGCGACGCAAAAATGAGCGATTTCCCAGCTCGATGGAATTCGGCGCGAGAGAAACGATGCCCCGTAACGCACATGAGAGCAATCCCGGCCAATTTCTCCCGTTTGATGGGGTCTATGTGTAAAAATTTTGACTTTTTTGAGTGCACGTGCAAATCTGCTGAAAAAGCCTGTGGAAGTTTCACGGCGTTCGTACGATATTTGGCGACGCAAAAATGAGCGATTTCCCAGCTCGATGGAATTCGGAGCGAGAGAAACGATGCCCCGTAACGCACATGAGAGCAATCCCGGCCAATTTCTCCCGTTTGATGGGGTCTATGTGTACAAATTTTGACTTTTTTGAGTGCACGTGCAAATCTGCTGAAAAAGCCTGTGGAAGTTTCACGGCGTTCGTACGATATTTGGCGACGCAAAAATGAGCGATTTCCCAGCTCGAGAGAATTCGGCGCGAGAGAAACGATGCCCCGTAACGCACATGAGAGCAATCCGGGCCAATTTCTCCCGTTTGATGGGGTCTATGTGTAAAAATTTTGACTTTTTTGAGTGCACGTGCAAATCTGCTGGAAAAGCCTGTGGAAGTTTCACGGCGTTCGTACGATATTTGGCGACGCAAAAATGAGCGATTTCCCAGCTCGATGGAATTCGGCGCGACAGAAACGATGCCCCGTAACGCACATGAGAGCAATCCGGGCCAATTTCTCCCGTTTGATGGGGTCTATGTGTAAAAATTTTGACTTTTTTGAGTGCAGGTGCAAATCTGCTGAAAAAGCCTGTGGAAGTTTCACGGCGTTCGTACGATATTTGGCGACGCAAAAATGAGCGATTTCCCAGCTCGAGAGAATTCGGCGCGAGAGAAACGATGCCCCGTAACGCACATGAGAGCAATCCGGGCCAATTTCTCCCGTTTGATGGGGTCTATGTGTACAAATTTTGACTTTTTTGAGTGCACGTGCAAATCTGCTGGAAAAGCCTGTGGAAGTTTCACGGCGTTCGTACGATATTTGGCGACGCAAAAATGAGCGATTTCCCAGCTCGATGGAATTCGGCGCGACAGAAACGATGCCCCGTAACGCACATGAGAGCAATCCGGGCCAATTTCTCCCGTTTGATGGGGTCTATGTGTAAAAATTTTGACTTTTTTGAGTGCACGTGCAAATCTGCTGAAAAAGCCTGTGGAAGTTTCACGGCGTTCGTACGATATTTGGCGACGCAAAAATGAGCGATTTCCCAGCTCGAGAGAATTCGGCGCGAGAGAAACGATGCCCCGTAACGCACATGAGAGCAATCCGGGCCAATTTCTCCCGTTTGATGGGGTCTATGTGTACAAATTTTGACTTTTTTGAGTGCACGTGCAAATCTGCTGAAAAAGCCTGTGGAAGTTTCACGGCGTTCGTACGATATTTGGCGACGCAAAAATGAGCGATTTCCCAGCTCGATGGAATTCGGCGCGACAGAAACGATGCCCCGTAACGCACATGAGAGCAATCCGGGCCAATTTCTCCCGTTTGATGGGGTCTATGTGTAAAAATTTTGACTTTTTTGAGTGCACGTGCAAATCTGCTGAAAAAGCCTGTGGAAGTTTCACGGCGTTCGTACGATATTTGGCGACGCAAAAATGAGCGATTTCCCAGCTCGAGAGAATTCGGCGCGAGAGAAACGATGCCCCGTAACGCACATGAGAGCAATCCGGGCCAATTTCTCCCGTTTGATGGGGTCTATGTGTAAAAATTTTGACTTTTTTGAGTGCACGTGCAAATCTGCTGAAAAAGCCTGTGGAAGTTTCACGGCGTTCGTACGATATTTGGCGACGCAAAAATGAGCGATTTCCCAGCTCGATGGAATTCGGCGCGAGAGAAACGATGCCCCGTAACGCACATGAGAGCAATCCGGGCCAATTTCTCCCGTTTGATGGGGTCTATGTGTACAAATTTTGACTTTTTTGAGTGCATGTGCAAATCTGCTGAAAAAGCCTGTGGAAGTTTCACGGCGTTCGTACGATATTTGGCGACGCAAAAATGAGCGATTTCCCAGCTCGAGAGAATTCGGCGCGAGAGAAACGATGCCCCGTAACGCACATGAGAGCAATCCGGGCCAATTTCTCCCGTTTGATGGGGTCTATGTGTAAAAATTTTGACTTTTTTGAGTGCAGGTGCAAATCTGCTGGAAAAGCCTGTGGAAGTTTCACGGCGTTCGTACGATATTTGGCGACGCAAAAATGAGCGATTTCCCAGCTCGATGGAATTCGGCGCGAGAGAAACGATGCCCCGTAACGCACATGAGAGCAATCCCGGCCAATTTCTCCCGTTTGATGGGGTCTATGTGTAAAAATTTTGACTTTTTTGAGTGCACGTGCAAATCTGCTGAAAAAGCCTGTGGAAGTTTCACGGCGTTCGTACGATATTTGGCGACGCAAAAATGAGCGATTTCCCAGCTCGATGGAATTCGGAGCGAGAGAAACGATGCCCCGTAACGCACATGAGAGCAATCCCGGCCAATTTCTCCCGTTTGATGGGGTCTATGTGTAAAAATTTTGACTTTTTTGAGTGCACGTGCAAATCTGCTGAAAAAGCCTGTGGAAGTTTCACGGCGTTCGTACGATATTTGGCGACGCAAAAATGAGCGATTTCCCAGCTCGAGAGAATTCGGCGCGAGAGAAACGATGCCCCGTAACGCACATGAGAGCAATCCGGGCCAATTTCTCCCGTTTGATGGGGTCTATGTGTAAAAATTTTGACTTTTTTGAGTGCACGTGCAAATCTGCTGAAAAAGCCTGTGGAAGTTTCACGGCGTTCGTACGATATTTGGCGACGCAAAAATGAGCGATTTCCCAGCTCGATGGAATTCGGCGCGAGAGAAACGATGCCCCGTAACGCACATGAGAGCAATCCGGGCCAATTTCTCCCGTTTGATGGGGTCTATGTGTAAAAATTTTGACTTTTTTGAGTGCACGTGCAAATCTGCTGAAAAAGCCTGTGGAAGTTTCACGGCGTTCGTACGATATTTGGCGACGCAAAAATGAGCGATTTCCCAGCTCGATGGAATTCGGCGCGAGAGAAACGATGCCCCGTAACGCACATGAGAGCAATCCCGGCCAATTTCTCCCGTTTGATGGGGTCTATGTGTACAAATTTTGACTTTTTTGAGTGCACGTGCAAATCTGCTGAAAAAGCCTGTGGAAGTTTCACGGCGTTCGTACGATATTTGGCGACGCAAAAATGAGCGATTTCCCAGCTCGATGGAATTCGGAGCGAGAGAAACGATGCCCCGTAACGCACATGAGAGCAATCCCGGCCAATTTCTCCCGTTTGATGGGGTCTATGTGTACAAATTTTGACTTTTTTGAGTGCACGTGCAAATCTGCTGAAAAAGCCTGTGGAAGTTTCACGGCGTTCGTACGATATTTGGCGACGCAAAAATGAGCGATTTCCCAGCTCGAGAGAATTCGGCGCGAGAGAAACGATGCCCCGTAACGCACATGAGAGCAATCCGGGCCAATTTCTCCCGTTTGATGGGGTCTATGTGTAAAAATTTTGACTTTTTTGAGTGCACGTGCAAATCTGCTGAAAAAGCCTGTGGAAGTTTCACGGCGTTCGTACGATATTTGGCGACGCAAAAATGAGCGATTTCCCAGCTCGATGGAATTCGGCGCGAGAGAAACGATGCCCCGTAACGCACATGAGAGCAATCCGGGCCAATTTCTCCCGTTTGATGGGGTCTATGTGTAAAAATTTTGACTTTTTTGAGTGCACGTGCAAATCTGCTGAAAAAGCCTGTGGAAGTTTCACGGCGTTCGTACGATATTTGGCGACGCAAAAATGAGCGATTTCCCAGCTCGAGAGAATTCGGCGCGAGAGAAACGATGCCCCGTAACGCACATGAGAGCAATCCGGGCCAATTTCTCCCGTTTGATGGGGTCTATGTGTAAAAATTTTGACTTTTTTGAGTGCAGGTGCAAATCTGCTGGAAAAGCCTGTGGAAGTTTCACGGCGTTCGTACGATATTTGGCGACGCAAAAATGAGCGATTTCCCAGCTCGATGGAATTCGGAGCGAGAGAAACGATGCCCCGTAACGCACATGAGAGCAATCCCGGCCAATTTCTCCCGTTTGATGGGGTCTATGTGTACAAATTTTGACTTTTTTGAGTGCACGTGCCAATCTGCTGGAAAAGCCTGTGGAAGTTTCACGGCGTTCGTACGATATTTGGCGACGCAAAAATGAGCGATTTCCCAGCTCGATGGAATTCGGCGCGAGAGAAACGATGCCCCGTAACGCACATGAGAGCAATCCCGGCCAATTTCTCCCGTTTGATGGGGTCTATGTGTAAAAATTTTGACTTTTTTGAGTGCACGTGCAAATCTGCTGAAAAAGCCTGTGGAAGTTTCACGGCGATCGTACGATATTTGGCGACGCAAAAATGAGCGATTTCCCAGCTCGATGGAATTCGGAGCGAGAGAAACGATGCCCCGTAACGCACATGAGAGCAATCCCGGCCAATTTCTCCCGTTTGATGGGGTCTATGTGTAAAAATTTTGACTTTTTTGAGTGCACGTGCAAATCTGCTGAAAAAGCCTGTGGAAGTTTCACGGCGTTCGTACGATATTTGGCGACGCAAAAATGAGCGATTTCCCAGCTCGAGAGAATTCGGCGCGAGAGAAACGATGCCCCGTAACGCACATGAGAGCAATCCGGGCCAATTTCTCCCGTTTGATGGGGTCTATGTGTAAAAATTTTGACTTTTTTGAGTGCACGTGCAAATCTGCTGGAAAAGCCTGTGGAAGTTTCACGGCGTTCGTACGATATTTGGCGACGCAAAAATGAGCGATTTCCCAGCTCGATGGAATTCGGCGCGACAGAAACGATGCCCCGTAACGCACATGAGAGCAATCCGGGCCAATTTCTCCCGTTTGATGGGGTCTATGTGTAAAAATTTTGACTTTTTTGAGTGCAGGTGCAAATCTGCTGAAAAAGCCTGTGGAAGTTTCACGGCGTTCGTACGATATTTGGCGACGCAAAAATGAGCGATTTCCCAGCTCGAGAGAATTCGGCGCGAGAGAAACGATGCCCCGTAACGCACATGAGAGCAATCCGGGCCAATTTCTCCCGTTTGATGGGGTCTATGTGTACAAATTTTGACTTTTTTGAGTGCACGTGCAAATCTGCTGAAAAAGCCTGTGGAAGTTTCACGGCGTTCGTACGATATTTGGCGACGCAAAAATGAGCGATTTCCCAGCTCGATGGAATTCGGCGCGACAGAAACGATGCCCCGTAACGCACATGAGAGCAATCCGGGCCAATTTCTCCCGTTTGATGGGGTCTATGTGTAAAAATTTTGACTTTTTTGAGTGCACGTGCAAATCTGCTGAAAAAGCCTGTGGAAGTTTCACGGCGTTCGTACGATATTTGGCGACGCAAAAATGAGCGATTTCCCAGCTCGAGAGAATTCGGCGCGAGAGAAACGATGCCCCGTAACGCACATGAGAGCAATCCGGGCCAATTTCTCCCGTTTGATGGGGTCTATGTGTAAAAATTTTGACTTTTTTGAGTGCAGGTGCAAATCTGCTGAAAAAGCCTGTGGAAGTTTCACGGCGTTCGTACGATATTTGGCGACGCAAAAATGAGCGATTTCCCAGCTCGATGGAATTCGGCGCGAGAGAAACGATGCCCCGTAACGCACATGAGAGCAATCCGGGCCAATTTCTCCCGTTTGATGGGGTCTATGTGTAAAAATTTTGACTTTTTTGAGTGCAGGTGCAAATCTGCTGAAAAAGCCTGTGGAAGTTTCACGGCGTTCGTACGATATTTGGCGACGCAAAAATGAGCGATTTCCCAGCTCGAGAGAATTCGGCGCGAGAGAAACGATGCCCCGTAACGCACATGAGAGCAATCCGGGCCAATTTCTCCCGTTTGATGGGGTCTATGTGTAAAAATTTTGACTTTTTTGAGTGCAGGTGCAAATCTGCTGGAAAAGCCTGTGGAAGTTTCACGGCGTTCGTACGATATTTGGCGACGCAAAAATGAGCGATTTCCCAGCTCGATGGAATTCGGCGCGAGAGAAACGATGCCCCGTAACGCACATGAGAGCAATCCCGGCCAATTTCTCCCGTTTGATGGGGTCTATGTGTAAAAATTTTGACTTTTTTGAGTGCACGTGCAAATCTGCTGAAAAAGCCTGTGGAAGTTTCACGGCGTTCGTACGATATTTGGCGACGCAAAAATGAGCGATTTCCCAGCTCGATGGAATTCGGAGCGAGAGAAACGATGCCCCGTAACGCACATGAGAGCAATCCCGGCCAATTTCTCCCGTTTGATGGGGTCTATGTGTAAAAATTTTGACTTTTTTGAGTGCACGTGCAAATCTGCTGAAAAAGCCTGTGGAAGTTTCACGGCGTTCGTACGATATTTGGCGACGCAAAAATGAGCGATTTCCCAGCTCGAGAGAATTCGGCGCGAGAGAAACGATGCCCCGTAATGCACATGAGAGCAATCCGGGCCAATTTCTCCCGTTTGATGGGGTCTATGTGTAAAAATTTTGACTTTTTTGAGTGCAGGTGCAAATCTGCTGAAAAAGCCTGTGGAAGTTTCACGGCGTTCGTACGATATTTGGCGACGCAAAAATGAGCGATTTCCCAGCTCGATGGAATTCGGCGCGAGAGAAACGATGCCCCGTAACGCACATGAGAGCAATCCGGGCCAATTTCTCCCGTTTGATGGGGTCTATGTGTAAAAATTTTGACTTTTTTGAGTGCACGTGCAAATCTGCTGAAAAAGCCTGTGGAAGTTTCACGGCGTTCGTACGATATTTGGCGACGCAAAAATGAGCGATTTCCCAGCTCGAGAGAATTCGGCGCGAGAGAAACGATGCCCCGTAACGCACATGAGAGCAATCCGGGCCAATTTCTCCCGTTTGATGGGGTCTATGTGTAAAAATTTTGACTTTTTTGAGTGCAGGTGCAAATCTGCTGGAAAAGCCTGTGGAAGTTTCACGGCGTTCGTACGATATTTGGCGACGCAAAAATGAGCGATTTCCCAGCTCGATGGAATTCGGAGCGAGAGAAACGATGCCCCGTAACGCACATGAGAGCAATCCCGGCCAATTTCTCCCGTTTGATGGGGTCTATGTGTACAAATTTTGACTTTTTTGAGTGCACGTGCCAATCTGCTGGAAAAGCCTGTGGAAGTTTCACGGCGTTCGTACGATATTTGGCGACGCAAAAATGAGCGATTTCCCAGCTCGATGGAATTCGGCGCGAGAGAAACGATGCCCCGTAACGCACATGAGAGCAATCCCGGCCAATTTCTCCCGTTTGATGGGGTCTATGTGTAAAAATTTTGACTTTTTTGAGTGCACGTGCAAATCTGCTGAAAAAGCCTGTGGAAGTTTCACGGCGTTCGTACGATATTTGGCGACGCAAAAATGAGCGATTTCCCAGCTCGATGGAATTCGGAGCGAGAGAAACGATGCCCCGTAACGCACATGAGAGCAATCCCGGCCAATTTCTCCCGTTTGATGGGGTCTATGTGTAAAAATTTTGACTTTTTTGAGTGCACGTGCAAATCTGCTGAAAAAGCCTGTGGAAGTTTCACGGCGTTCGTACGATATTTGGCGACGCAAAAATGAGCGATTTCCCAGCTCGATGGAATTCGGAGCGAGAGAAACGATGCCCCGTAACGCACATGAGAGCAATCCCGGCCAATTTCTCCCGTTTGATGGGGTCTATGTGTACAAATTTTGACTTTTTTGAGTGCACGTGCCAATCTGCTGGAAAAGCCTGTGGAAGTTTCACGGCGTTCGTACGATATTTGGCGACGCAAAAATGAGCGATTTCCCAGCTCGATGGAATTCGGCGCGACAGAAACGATGCCCCGTAACGCACATGAGAGCAATCCGGGCCAATTTCTCCCGTTTGATGGGGTCTATGTGTAAAAATTTTGACTTTTTTGAGTGCAGGTGCAAATCTGCTGGAAAAGCCTGTGGAAGTTTCACGGCGTTCGTACGATATTTGGCGACGCAAAAATGAGCGATTTCCAAGCTCGATGGAATTCGGAGCGAGAGAAACGATGCCCCGTAACGCACATGAGAGCAATCCGGGCCAATTTCTCCCGTTTGATGGGGTCTATGTGTAAAAATTTTGACTTTTTTGAGTGCAGGTGCAAATCTGCTGAAAAAGCCTGTGGAAGTTTCACGGCGTTCGTACGATATTTGGCGACGCAAAAATGAGCGATTTCCCAGCTCGATGGAATTCGGCGCGAGAGAAACGATGCCCCGTAACGCACATGAGAGCAATCCCGGCCAATTTCTCCCGTTTGATGGGGTCTATGTGTAAAAATTTTGACTTTTTTGAGTGCACGTGCAAATCTGCTGAAAAAGCCTGTGGAAGTTTCACGGCGTTCGTACGATATTTGGCGACGCAAAAATGAGCGATTTCCCAGCTCGATGGAATTCGGAGCGAGAGAAACGATGCCCCGTAACGCACATGAGAGCAATCCCGGCCAATTTCTCCCGTTTGATGGGGTCTATGTGTACAAATTTTGACTTTTTTGAGTGCACGTGCAAATCTGCTGAAAAAGCCTGTGGAAGTTTCACGGCGTTCGTACGATATTTGGCGACGCAAAAATGAGCGATTTCCCAGCTCGAGAGAATTCGGCGCGAGAGAAACGATGCCCCGTAACGCACATGAGAGCAATCCGGGCCAATTTCTCCCGTTTGATGGGGTCTATGTGTAAAAATTTTGACTTTTTTGAGTGCACGTGCAAATCTGCTGAAAAAGCCTGTGGAAGTTTCACGGCGTTCGTACGATATTTGGCGACGCAAAAATGAGCGATTTCCCAGCTCGATGGAATTCGGCGCGAGAGAAACGATGCCCCGTAACGCACATGAGAGCAATCCGGGCCAATTTCTCCCGTTTGATGGGGTCTATGTGTAAAAATTTTGACTTTTTTGAGTGCAGGTGCAAATCTGCTGAAAAAGCCTGTGGAAGTTTCACGGCGTTCGTACGATATTTGGCGACGCAAAAATGAGCGATTTCCCAGCTCGAGAGAATTCGGCGCGAGAGAAACGATGCCCCGTAACGCACATGAGAGCAATCCGGGCCAATTTCTCCCGTTTGATGGGGTCTATGTGTAAAAATTTTGACTTTTTTGAGTGCAGGTGCAAATCTGCTGGAAAAGCCTGTGGAAGTTTCACGGCGTTCGTACGATATTTGGCGACGCAAAAATGAGCGATTTCCCAGCTCGATGGAATTCGGAGCGAGAGAAACGATGCCCCGTAACGCACATGAGAGCAATCCCGGCCAATTTCTCCCGTTTGATGGGGTCTATGTGTACAAATTTTGACTTTTTTGAGTGCACGTGCCAATCTGCTGGAAAAGCCTGTGGAAGTTTCACGGCGTTCGTACGATATTTGGCGACGCAAAAATGAGCGATTTCCCAGCTCGATGGAATTCGGCGCGAGAGAAACGATGCCCCGTAACGCACATGAGAGCAATCCCGGCCAATTTCTCCCGTTTGATGGGGTCTATGTGTAAAAATTTTGACTTTTTTGAGTGCACGTGCAAATCTGCTGAAAAAGCCTGTGGAAGTTTCACGGCGTTCGTACGATATTTGGCGACGCAAAAATGAGCGATTTCCCAGCTCGATGGAATTCGGAGCGAGAGAAACGATGCCCCGTAACGCACATGAGAGCAATCCCGGCCAATTTCTCCCGTTTGATGGGGTCTATGTGTAAAAATTTTGACTTTTTTGAGTGCACGTGCAAATCTGCTGAAAAAGCCTGTGGAAGTTTCACGGCGTTCGTACGATATTTGGCGACGCAAAAATGAGCGATTTCCCAGCTCGAGAGAATTCGGCGCGAGAGAAACGATGCCCCGTAACGCACATGAGAGCAATCCGGGCCAATTTCTCCCGTTTGATGGGGTCTATGTGTAAAAATTTTGACTTTTTTGAGTGCACGTGCAAATCTGCTGGAAAAGCCTGTGGAAGTTTCACGGCGTTCGTACGATATTTGGCGACGCAAAAATGAGCGATTTCCCAGCTCGATGGAATTCGGCGCGACAGAAACGATGCCCCGTAACGCACATGAGAGCAATCCGGGCCAATTTCTCCCGTTTGATGGGGTCTATGTGTAAAAATTTTGACTTTTTTGAGTGCAGGTGCAAATCTGCTGAAAAAGCCTGTGGAAGTTTCACGGCGTTCGTACGATATTTGGCGACGCAAAAATGAGCGATTTCCCAGCTCGAGAGAATTCGGCGCGAGAGAAAC
>NW_027621676.1:45000-47500 GCF_964198595.1 Lampetra fluviatilis | reverse complement strand
CTGCCGAAAGCATTACAGCTGCTGGCCGGGGTCTATGGACCTTCAGCGGAATGCAGAGAGCGGTTCTACGAGCGCAAGCGGGGTGAGAAGGAGTCGCCCCTGGCATACAGGACGAGCCTCCTAGCGCTGGCTAAGACGGCTTTTCCCCGTATGGACGACGATGGCGTGGACGCGATGGTCACGGAGAAAATACTCCTCCTGGCAGACGACCTGGACATCGCTGTCGTCGCACAGGAGGACGCCGAGATGACCTCTCTTCAGGCGGCGCGCCTCCTTCACGCCAACCTTCTGTCCCTGCGGCGGAAAGCCAGCAGGGCATCGGCAGGGCGTGCGGTGGCTGCAGCCACCCTTCCGACGGAGGAGCTCTTCGCCGTCGACCATCGACGGCAACAGGCGCAAGAAGTACGGTCGGCCCGGGACGGGTCAAGCCGTTTCAACCGCCCGTCGTCTCCACCGGGGCTCCCGCGGTGTTTCAACTGCGGCGTCCGGGGCCACGTCGCCTCGGGGTGCCGCTCTCCTCGACAGCGCGGGACGACGGCTCGACGGGACGCCGGGCCTCCTCCTCCCAAGCTCCAGCAACATGACCCGGCGAGTCGCGGCACCACACATGTTTGGCCAAAGCACCTACCCGTTGCACGCTCTCGCACCACAACAAACGGGGGGCCGATGTCGCGTTGCGAGGGGCCAACGCGGATCACTGCGGGGACTCAAATCGAGCCCAAACAGTGGTCCGTGTTGGCCCATCGCGTGGTAGCCGCGTCGTCAGGGTCGTCGGCCGTAGTCGGACACATTGACGGGGTAGAAGTACGCATCTTGGTCGATACGGGGGCATCGGCGACAATCATTTCGGAATTAATTTACAATATTCTGCCCGTACAAAGCCGGCCTTTACTGCCGGTTAACGTCCCATTCTATGCCGCTAACGGGGGCTCTCTCGGCATCATGGGACAGATTCGAGCGCAAATTTCTATTGGGGACATCAAATTGTCGGGGCCGATTTTCGTTTCCTCCTCGCTGGCGGTTCCGTGCCTGCTGGGGACGGATTTCTTAGGTAAAATGCCCATTCGTATTTTGATCGACCAAGGATGCATTGAGCTTCCATCGGGGCGGCGCATGGCGTTCCTGCCATCCCCTGCGGCGGCTCGGTCGGCGTTCGCGACGGTACCGGCGTTCGTCGTTGAAACTGTTCGTGTGCCGCCGGGAGCTCAAATGCTAGTGCCTCTGAAACTTCGTAAGCCCTTCGCTAAGGGCATAGGGGATCAGGGTGTTTTGCTGGGACCGTCTAGGGCCGGGGTTAATGGGCCTCATTTGATTCCGGCCCAGACCGTCGTAAGAGGGGACGGGGACCCTTTCATCGCGGTCCTAAATGTGGGATCGCAGACGGTGGTGGTTCCTCAAGGGACGGTGCTCGCTCACGCGACGCCAATGCCCTGCGAGGAACCTGTCGCGAACCACGTTGGCACTGCTTCCCGGATGCTCCCACATTCGGACAGCGATGAAGGGTGGATCGACGCGCTTTGTGCGGGATCGACGGACCTGACAAATTCAGAGCGCCAACAGCTTAGAACGCTACTGAGGGAATTTTCCGACGTTTTCAGTCGTGATAAATATGATTTGGGTTGCACTCACCTGCTGCGTCACCATATTGACACGGGTGACAGCGCGCCAATTCGCCAAAATCCGTTTCGGTTAAGTCCCGCCGAAAAGGACCATGTCAAATCGGCTGTTGATGACATGTTAGCCGCCGACATCATTTCTCCCTCCACCAGCCCGTGGGGAGCGCCGATCGTCCTGGTTAAAAAGCAGGACGGCTCGTTGCGGTTTTGCGTGGATTTTCGGCGCCTTAATAAAATTTCGGTTGCCGACGCATACCCGCTCCCACGGATGGACGAATCGCTGGACGCTTTGGCGGGAGCGCGATTCTTCTCCACACTAGATTTACTTTCGGGATTCTGGCAGCTTCCTCTGGACGATGATTCTAAGCCTAAAACTGCTTTCCGTACACCGCACGGCCTGTTCCAATTCAACCGGTTGCCGATGGGCTTACACTCAGCGCCGGCAACTTTCCAGCGATTGATGGAATTGGTTTTGGCTGGATTGCAATGGGAATCGTGCCTGATTTATTTGGATGACGTTATTGTCTTTGGTAAAACTTTTGATGAACATCTCCAGAGGTTGCGGGCGGTTTTCCTAAAGATGCGGGCTGCTAATTTGAAATTTAAGCCCCAAAAATGCCATTTGTTACGCGAGTCGGTGCGTTATTTGGGGCACATCGTAGGGCGCTCGGGTATTGCTACCGATCCCGCCAAAACGCAGTGTGTCAGCTCCTGGCCGACTCCCACCTCGGTGGGAGAGGTCAGGAGTTTTATTGGCTTCGCATCATATTACCGACGCTTCGTCGCTAATTTTGCAACAATTGCCAAACCCCTACACGCGTTAACATCTAAAGGGGTTCGGTTCCACTGGGGTCAGGATGAGGAAGCTGCTTTCTGCTCCCTTC
>NW_027621676.1:27500-37500 GCF_964198595.1 Lampetra fluviatilis | reverse complement strand
GACTTTTTTGAGTGCACGTGCAAATCTGCTGAAAAAGCCTGTGGAAGTTTCACGGCGTTCGTACGATATTTGGCGACGCAAAAATGAGCGATTTCCCAGCTCGATGGAATTCGGCGCGACAGAAACGATGCCCCGTAACGCACATGAGAGCAATCCGGGCCAATTTCTCCCGTTTGATGGGGTCTATGTGTAAAAATTTTGACTTTTTTGAGTGCACGTGCAAATCTGCTGAAAAAGCCTGTGGAAGTTTCACGGCGTTCGTACGATATTTGGCGACGCAAAAATGAGCGATTTCCCAGCTCGAGAGAATTCGGCGCGAGAGAAACGATGCCCCGTAACGCACATGAGAGCAATCCGGGCCAATTTCTCCCGTTTGATGGGGTCTATGTGTAAAAATTTTGACTTTTTTGAGTGCACGTGCAAATCTGCTGAAAAAGCCTGTGGAAGTTTCACGGCGTTCGTACGATATTTGGCGACGCAAAAATGAGCGATTTCCCAGCTCGATGGAATTCGGCGCGAGAGAAACGATGCCCCGTAACGCACATGAGAGCAATCCGGGCCAATTTCTCCCGTTTGATGGGGTCTATGTGTAAAAATTTTGACTTTTTTGAGTGCAGGTGCAAATCTGCTGAAAAAGCCTGTGGAAGTTTCACGGCGTTCGTACGATATTTGGCGACGCAAAAATGAGCGATTTCCCAGCTCGAGAGAATTCGGCGCGAGAGAAACGATGCCCCGTAACGCACATGAGAGCAATCCGGGCCAATTTCTCCCGTTTGATGGGGTCTATGTGTAAAAATTTTGACTTTTTTGAGTGCAGGTGCAAATCTGCTGGAAAAGCCTGTGGAAGTTTCACGGCGTTCGTACGATATTTGGCGACGCAAAAATGAGCGATTTCCCAGCTCGATGGAATTCGGCGCGAGAGAAACGATGCCCCGTAACGCACATGAGAGCAATCCCGGCCAATTTCTCCCGTTTGATGGGGTCTATGTGTAAAAATTTTGACTTTTTTGAGTGCACGTGCAAATCTGCTGAAAAAGCCTGTGGAAGTTTCACGGCGTTCGTACGATATTTGGCGACGCAAAAATGAGCGATTTCCCAGCTCGATGGAATTCGGAGCGAGAGAAACGATGCCCCGTAACGCACATGAGAGCAATCCCGGCCAATTTCTCCCGTTTGATGGGGTCTATGTGTAAAAATTTTGACTTTTTTGAGTGCACGTGCAAATCTGCTGAAAAAGCCTGTGGAAGTTTCACGGCGTTCGTACGATATTTGGCGACGCAAAAATGAGCGATTTCCCAGCTCGAGAGAATTCGGCGCGAGAGAAACGATGCCCCGTAACGCACATGAGAGCAATCCGGGCCAATTTCTCCCGTTTGATGGGGTCTATGTGTAAAAATTTTGACTTTTTTGAGTGCACGTGCAAATCTGCTGAAAAAGCCTGTGGAAGTTTCACGGCGTTCGTACGATATTTGGCGACGCAAAAATGAGCGATTTCCCAGCTCGATGGAATTCGGCGCGAGAGAAACGATGCCCCGTAACGCACATGAGAGCAATCCGGGCCAATTTCTCCCGTTTGATGGGGTCTATGTGTAAAAATTTTGACTTTTTTGAGTGCACGTGCAAATCTGCTGAAAAAGCCTGTGGAAGTTTCACGGCGTTCGTACGATATTTGGCGACGCAAAAATGAGCGATTTCCCAGCTCGATGGAATTCGGCGCGAGAGAAACGATGCCCCGTAACGCACATGAGAGCAATCCCGGCCAATTTCTCCCGTTTGATGGGGTCTATGTGTACAAATTTTGACTTTTTTGAGTGCACGTGCAAATCTGCTGAAAAAGCCTGTGGAAGTTTCACGGCGTTCGTACGATATTTGGCGACGCAAAAATGAGCGATTTCCCAGCTCGATGGAATTCGGAGCGAGAGAAACGATGCCCCGTAACGCACATGAGAGCAATCCCGGCCAATTTCTCCCGTTTGATGGGGTCTATGTGTACAAATTTTGACTTTTTTGAGTGCACGTGCAAATCTGCTGAAAAAGCCTGTGGAAGTTTCACGGCGTTCGTACGATATTTGGCGACGCAAAAATGAGCGATTTCCCAGCTCGAGAGAATTCGGCGCGAGAGAAACGATGCCCCGTAACGCACATGAGAGCAATCCGGGCCAATTTCTCCCGTTTGATGGGGTCTATGTGTAAAAATTTTGACTTTTTTGAGTGCACGTGCAAATCTGCTGAAAAAGCCTGTGGAAGTTTCACGGCGTTCGTACGATATTTGGCGACGCAAAAATGAGCGATTTCCCAGCTCGATGGAATTCGGCGCGAGAGAAACGATGCCCCGTAACGCACATGAGAGCAATCCGGGCCAATTTCTCCCGTTTGATGGGGTCTATGTGTAAAAATTTTGACTTTTTTGAGTGCACGTGCAAATCTGCTGAAAAAGCCTGTGGAAGTTTCACGGCGTTCGTACGATATTTGGCGACGCAAAAATGAGCGATTTCCCAGCTCGAGAGAATTCGGCGCGAGAGAAACGATGCCCCGTAACGCACATGAGAGCAATCCGGGCCAATTTCTCCCGTTTGATGGGGTCTATGTGTAAAAATTTTGACTTTTTTGAGTGCAGGTGCAAATCTGCTGGAAAAGCCTGTGGAAGTTTCACGGCGTTCGTACGATATTTGGCGACGCAAAAATGAGCGATTTCCCAGCTCGATGGAATTCGGAGCGAGAGAAACGATGCCCCGTAACGCACATGAGAGCAATCCCGGCCAATTTCTCCCGTTTGATGGGGTCTATGTGTACAAATTTTGACTTTTTTGAGTGCACGTGCCAATCTGCTGGAAAAGCCTGTGGAAGTTTCACGGCGTTCGTACGATATTTGGCGACGCAAAAATGAGCGATTTCCCAGCTCGATGGAATTCGGCGCGAGAGAAACGATGCCCCGTAACGCACATGAGAGCAATCCCGGCCAATTTCTCCCGTTTGATGGGGTCTATGTGTAAAAATTTTGACTTTTTTGAGTGCACGTGCAAATCTGCTGAAAAAGCCTGTGGAAGTTTCACGGCGTTCGTACGATATTTGGCGACGCAAAAATGAGCGATTTCCCAGCTCGATGGAATTCGGAGCGAGAGAAACGATGCCCCGTAACGCACATGAGAGCAATCCCGGCCAATTTCTCCCGTTTGATGGGGTCTATGTGTAAAAATTTTGACTTTTTTGAGTGCACGTGCAAATCTGCTGAAAAAGCCTGTGGAAGTTTCACGGCGTTCGTACGATATTTGGCGACGCAAAAATGAGCGATTTCCCAGCTCGAGAGAATTCGGCGCGAGAGAAACGATGCCCCGTAACGCACATGAGAGCAATCCGGGCCAATTTCTCCCGTTTGATGGGGTCTATGTGTAAAAATTTTGACTTTTTTGAGTGCAGGTGCAAATCTGCTGGAAAAGCCTGTGGAAGTTTCACGGCGTTCGTACGATATTTGGCGACGCAAAAATGAGCGATTTCCCAGCTCGATGGAATTCGGAGCGAGAGAAACGATGCCCCGTAACGCACATGAGAGCAATCCCGGCCAATTTCTCCCGTTTGATGGGGTCTATGTGTACAAATTTTGACTTTTTTGAGTGCACGTGCCAATCTGCTGGAAAAGCCTGTGGAAGTTTCACGGCGTTCGTACGATATTTGGCGACGCAAAAATGAGCGATTTCCCAGCTCGATGGAATTCGGCGCGAGAGAAACGATGCCCCGTAACGCACATGAGAGCAATCCCGGCCAATTTCTCCCGTTTGATGGGGTCTATGTGTAAAAATTTTGACTTTTTTGAGTGCACGTGCAAATCTGCTGAAAAAGCCTGTGGAAGTTTCACGGCGTTCGTACGATATTTGGCGACGCAAAAATGAGCGATTTCCCAGCTCGATGGAATTCGGAGCGAGAGAAACGATGCCCCGTAACGCACATGAGAGCAATCCCGGCCAATTTCTCCCGTTTGATGGGGTCTATGTGTAAAAATTTTGACTTTTTTGAGTGCACGTGCAAATCTGCTGAAAAAGCCTGTGGAAGTTTCACGGCGTTCGTACGATATTTGGCGACGCAAAAATGAGCGATTTCCCAGCTCGATGGAATTCGGAGCGAGAGAAACGATGCCCCGTAACGCACATGAGAGCAATCCCGGCCAATTTCTCCCGTTTGATGGGGTCTATGTGTACAAATTTTGACTTTTTTGAGTGCACGTGCCAATCTGCTGGAAAAGCCTGTGGAAGTTTCACGGCGTTCGTACGATATTTGGCGACGCAAAAATGAGCGATTTCCCAGCTCGATGGAATTCGGCGCGACAGAAACGATGCCCCGTAACGCACATGAGAGCAATCCGGGCCAATTTCTCCCGTTTGATGGGGTCTATGTGTAAAAATTTTGACTTTTTTGAGTGCAGGTGCAAATCTGCTGGAAAAGCCTGTGGAAGTTTCACGGCGTTCGTACGATATTTGGCGACGCAAAAATGAGCGATTTCCAAGCTCGATGGAATTCGGAGCGAGAGAAACGATGCCCCGTAACGCACATGAGAGCAATCCGGGCCAATTTCTCCCGTTTGATGGGGTCTATGTGTAAAAATTTTGACTTTTTTGAGTGCAGGTGCAAATCTGCTGAAAAAGCCTGTGGAAGTTTCACGGCGTTCGTACGATATTTGGCGACGCAAAAATGAGCGATTTCCCAGCTCGATGGAATTCGGCGCGAGAGAAACGATGCCCCGTAACGCACATGAGAGCAATCCCGGCCAATTTCTCCCGTTTGATGGGGTCTATGTGTAAAAATTTTGACTTTTTTGAGTGCACGTGCAAATCTGCTGAAAAAGCCTGTGGAAGTTTCACGGCGTTCGTACAATATTTGGCGACGCAAAAATGAGCGATTTCCCAGCTCGATGGAATTCGGAGCGAGAGAAACGATGCCCCGTAACGCACATGAGAGCAATCCCGGCCAATTTCTCCCGTTTGATGGGGTCTATGTGTACAAATTTTGACTTTTTTGAGTGCACGTGCAAATCTGCTGAAAAAGCCTGTGGAAGTTTCACGGCGTTCGTACGATATTTGGCGACGCAAAAATGAGCGATTTCCCAGCTCGAGAGAATTCGGCGCGAGAGAAACGATGCCCCGTAACGCACATGAGAGCAATCCGGGCCAATTTCTCCCGTTTGATGGGGTCTATGTGTAAAAATTTTGACTTTTTTGAGTGCACGTGCAAATCTGCTGAAAAAGCCTGTGGAAGTTTCACGGCGTTCGTACGATATTTGGCGACGCAAAAATGAGCGATTTCCCAGCTCGATGGAATTCGGCGCGAGAGAAACGATGCCCCGTAACGCACATGAGAGCAATCCGGGCCAATTTCTCCCGTTTGATGGGGTCTATGTGTAAAAATTTTGACTTTTTTGAGTGCAGGTGCAAATCTGCTGAAAAAGCCTGTGGAAGTTTCACGGCGTTCGTACGATATTTGGCGACGCAAAAATGAGCGATTTCCCAGCTCGAGAGAATTCGGCGCGAGAGAAACGATGCCCCGTAACGCACATGAGAGCAATCCGGGCCAATTTCTCCCGTTTGATGGGGTCTATGTGTAAAAATTTTGACTTTTTTGAGTGCAGGTGCAAATCTGCTGGAAAAGCCTGTGGAAGTTTCACGGCGTTCGTACGATATTTGGCGACGCAAAAATGAGCGATTTCCCAGCTCGATGGAATTCGGAGCGAGAGAAACGATGCCCCGTAACGCACATGAGAGCAATCCCGGCCAATTTCTCCCGTTTGATGGGGTCTATGTGTACAAATTTTGACTTTTTTGAGTGCACGTGCCAATCTGCTGGAAAAGCCTGTGGAAGTTTCACGGCGTTCGTACGATATTTGGCGACGCAAAAATGAGCGATTTCCCAGCTCGATGGAATTCGGAGCGAGAGAAACGATGCCCCGTAACGCACATGAGAGCAATCCCGGCCAATTTCTCCCGTTTGATGGGGTCTATGTGTAAAAATTTTGACTTTTTTGAGTGCACGTGCAAATCTGCTGAAAAAGCCTGTGGAAGTTTCACGGCGTTCGTACGATATTTGGCGACGCAAAAATGAGCGATTTCCCAGCTCGAGAGAATTCGGCGCGAGAGAAACGATGCCCCGTAACGCACATGAGAGCAATCCCGGCCAATTTCTCCCGTTTGATGGGGTCTATGTGTAAAAATTTTGACTTTTTTGAGTGCACGTGCAAATCTGCTGGAAAAGCCTGTGGAAGTTTCACGGCGTTCGTACGATATTTGGCGACGCAAAAATGAGCGATTTCCCAGCTCGATGGAATTCGGCGCGACAGAAACGATGCCCCGTAACGCACATGAGAGCAATCCGGGCCAATTTCTCCCGTTTGATGGGGTCTATGTGTACAAATTTTGACTTTTTTGAGTGCACGTGCAAATCTGCTGAAAAAGCCTGTGGAAGTTTCACGGCGTTCGTACGATATTTGGCGACGCAAAAATGAGCGATTTCCCAGCTCGATGGAATTCGGAGCGAGAGAAACGATGCCCCGTAACGCACATGAGAGCAATCCCGGCCAATTTCTCCCGTTTGATGGGGTCTATGTGTACAAATTTTGACTTTTTTGAGTGCACGTGCCAATCTGCTGGAAAAGCCTGTGGAAGTTTCACGGCGTTCGTACGATATTTGGCGACGCAAAAATGAGCGATTTCCCAGCTCGATGGAATTCGGCGCGACAGAAACGATGCCCCGTAACGCACATGAGAGCAATCCGGGCCAATTTCTCCCGTTTGATGGGGTCTATGTGTAAAAATTTTGACTTTTTTGAGTGCAGGTGCAAATCTGCTGGAAAAGCCTGTGGAAGTTTCACGGCGTTCGTACGATATTTGGCGACGCAAAAATGAGCGATTTCCAAGCTCGATGGAATTCGGAGCGAGAGAAACGATGCCCCGTAACGCACATGAGAGCAATCCGGGCCAATTTCTCCCGTTTGATGGGGTCTATGTGTAAAAATTTTGACTTTTTGGAGTGCAGGTGCAAATCTGCTGAAAAAGCCTGTGGAAGTTTCACGGCGTTCGTACGATATTTGGCGACGCAAAAATGAGCGATTTCCCAGCTCGAGAGAATTCGGCGCGAGAGAAACGATGCCCCGTAACGCACATGAGAGCAATCCGGGCCAATTTCTCCCGTTTGATGGGGTCTATGTGTAAAAATTTTGACTTTTTTGAGTGCACGTGCAAATCTGCTGGAAAAGCCTGTGGAAGTTTCACGGCGTTCGTACGATATTTGGCGACGCAAAAATGAGCGATTTCCCAGCTCGATGGAATTCGGCGCGAGAGAAACGATGCCCCGTAACGCACATGAGAGCAATCCCGGCCAATTTCTCCCGTTTGATGGGGTCTATGTGTAAAAATTTTGACTTTTTTGAGTGCACGTGCAAATCTGCTGAAAAAGCCTGTGGAAGTTTCACGGCGTTCGTACGATATTTGGCGACGCAAAAATGAGCGATTTCCCAGCTCGATGGAATTCGGAGCGAGAGAAACGATGCCCCGTAACGCACATGAGAGCAATCCCGGCCAATTTCTCCCGTTTGATGGGGTCTATGTGTACAAATTTTGACTTTTTTGAGTGCACGTGCAAATCTGCTGAAAAAGCCTGTGGAAGTTTCACGGCGTTCGTACGATATTTGGCGACGCAAAAATGAGCGATTTCCCAGCTCGAGAGAATTCGGCGCGAGAGAAACGATGCCCCGTAACGCACATGAGAGCAATCCGGGCCAATTTCTCCCGTTTGATGGGGTCTATGTGTAAAAATTTTGACTTTTTTGAGTGCACGTGCAAATCTGCTGAAAAAGCCTGTGGAAGTTTCACGGCGTTCGTACGATATTTGGCGACGCAAAAATGAGCGATTTCCCAGCTCGATGGAATTCGGCGCGAGAGAAACGATGCCCCGTAACGCACATGAGAGCAATCCGGGCCAATTTCTCCCGTTTGATGGGGTCTATGTGTAAAAATTTTGACTTTTTTGAGTGCAGGTGCAAATCTGCTGAAAAAGCCTGTGGAAGTTTCACGGCGTTCGTACGATATTTGGCGACGCAAAAATGAGCGATTTCCCAGCTCGAGAGAATTCGGCGCGAGAGAAACGATGCCCCGTAACGCACATGAGAGCAATCCGGGCCAATTTCTCCCGTTTGATGGGGTCTATGTGTAAAAATTTTGACTTTTTTGAGTGCAGGTGCAAATCTGCTGGAAAAGCCTGTGGAAGTTTCACGGCGTTCGTACGATATTTGGCGACGCAAAAATGAGCGATTTCCCAGCTCGATGGAATTCGGAGCGAGAGAAACGATGCCCCGTAACGCACATGAGAGCAATCCCGGCCAATTTCTCCCGTTTGATGGGGTCTATGTGTACAAATTTTGACTTTTTTGAGTGCACGTGCCAATCTGCTGGAAAAGCCTGTGGAAGTTTCACGGCGTTCGTACGATATTTGGCGACGCAAAAATGAGCGATTTCCCAGCTCGATGGAATTCGGCGCGAGAGAAACGATGCCCCGTAACGCACATGAGAGCAATCCCGGCCAATTTCTCCCGTTTGATGGGGTCTATGTGTAAAAATTTTGACTTTTTTGAGTGCACGTGCAAATCTGCTGAAAAAGCCTGTGGAAGTTTCACGGCGTTCGTACGATATTTGGCGACGCAAAAATGAGCGATTTCCCAGCTCGATGGAATTCGGAGCGAGAGAAACGATGCCCCGTAACGCACATGAGAGCAATCCCGGCCAATTTCTCCCGTTTGATGGGGTCTATGTGTAAAAATTTTGACTTTTTTGAGTGCACGTGCAAATCTGCTGGAAAAGCCTGTGGAAGTTTCACGGCGTTCGTACGATATTTGGCGACGCAAAAATGAGCGATTTCCCAGCTCGATGGAATTCGGCGCGAGAGAAACGATGCCCCGTAACGCACATGAGAGCAATCCCGGCCAATTTCTCCCGTTTGATGGGGTCTATGTGTAAAAATTTTGACTTTTTTGAGTGCACGTGCAAATCTGCTGAAAAAGCCTGTGGAAGTTTCACGGCGTTCGTACGATATTTGGCGACGCAAAAATGAGCGATTTCCCAGCTCGATGGAATTCGGAGCGAGAGAAACGATGCCCCGTAACGCACATGAGAGCAATCCCGGCCAATTTCTCCCGTTTGATGGGGTCTATGTGTAAAAATTTTGACTTTTTTGAGTGCACGTGCAAATCTGCTGGAAAAGCCTGTGGAAGTTTCACGGCGTTCGTACGATATTTGGCGACGCAAAAATGAGCGATTTCCCAGCTCGATGGAATTCGGCGCGACAGAAACGATGCCCCGTAACGCACATGAGAGCAATCCGGGCCAATTTCTCCCGTTTGATGGGGTCTATGTGTAAAAATTTTGACTTTTTTGAGTGCACGTGCAAATCTGCTGAAAAAGCCTGTGGAAGTTTCACGGCGTTCGTACGATATTTGGCGACGCAAAAATGAGCGATTTCCCAGCTCGAGAGAATTCGGCGCGAGAGAAACGATGCCCCGTAACGCACATGAGAGCAATCCGGGCCAATTTCTCCCGTTTGATGGGGTCTATGTGTACAAATTTTGACTTTTTTGAGTGCACGTGCAAATCTGCTGAAAAAGCCTGTGGAAGTTTCACGGCGTTCGTACGATATTTGGCGACGCAAAAATGAGCGATTTCCCAGCTCGATGGAATTCGGCGCGAGAGAAACGATGCCCCGTAACGCACATGAGAGCAATCCCGGCCAATTTCTCCCGTTTGATGGGGTCTATGTGTAAAAATTTTGACTTTTTTGAGTGCACGTGCAAATCTGCTGGAAAAGCCTGTGGAAGTTTCACGGCGTTCGTACGATATTTGGCGACGCAAAAATGAGCGATTTCCCAGCTCGATGGAATTCGGCGCGACAGAAACGATGCCCCGTAACGCACATGAGAGCAATCCGGGCCAATTTCTCCCGTTTGATGGGGTCTATGTGTAAAAATTTT
>NW_027621676.1:0-12500 GCF_964198595.1 Lampetra fluviatilis | reverse complement strand
AGAGAAACGATGCCCCGTAACGCACATGAGAGCAATCCCGGCCAATTTCTCCCGTTTGATGGGGTCTATGTGTAAAAATTTTGACTTTTTTGAGTGCACGTGCAAATCTGCTGAAAAAGCCTGTGGAAGTTTCACGGCGTTCGTACGATATTTGGCGACGCAAAAATGAGCGATTTCCCAGCTCGATGGAATTCGGAGCGAGAGAAACGATGCCCCGTAACGCACATGAGAGCAATCCCGGCCAATTTCTCCCGTTTGATGGGGTCTATGTGTACAAATTTTGACTTTTTTGAGTGCAGGTGCAAATCTGCTGAAAAAGCCTGTGGAAGTTTCACGGCGTTCGTACGATATTTGGCGACGCAAAAATGAGCGATTTCCCAGCTCGAGAGAATTCGGCGCGAGAGAAACGATGCCCCGTAACGCACATGAGAGCAATCCGGGCCAATTTCTCCCGTTTGATGGGGTCTATGTGTAAAAATTTTGACTTTTTTGAGTGCAGGTGCAAATCTGCTGGAAAAGCCTGTGGAAGTTTCACGGCGTTCGTACGATATTTGGCGACGCAAAAATGAGCGATTTCCAAGCTCGATGGAATTCGGAGCGAGAGAAACGATGCCCCGTAACGCACATGAGAGCAATCCGGGCCAATTTCTCCCGTTTGATGGGGTCTATGTGTAAAAATTTTGACTTTTTTGAGTGCACGTGCAAATCTGCTGAAAAAGCCTGTGGAAGTTTCACGGCGTTCGTACGATATTTGGCGACGCAAAAATGAGCGATTTCCCAGCTCGATGGAATTCGGCGCGAGAGAAACGATGCCCCGTAACGCACATGAGAGCAATCCCGGCCAATTTCTCCCGTTTGATGGGGTCTATGTGTACAAATTTTGACTTTTTTGAGTGCACGTGCAAATCTGCTGAAAAAGCCTGTGGAAGTTTCACGGCGTTCGTACGATATTTGGCGACGCAAAAATGAGCGATTTCCCAGCTCGATGGAATTCGGAGCGAGAGAAACGATGCCCCGTAACGCACATGAGAGCAATCCCGGCCAATTTCTCCCGTTTGATGGGGTCTATGTGTACAAATTTTGACTTTTTTGAGTGCACGTGCCAATCTGCTGGAAAAGCCTGTGGAAGTTTCACGGCGTTCGTACGATATTTGGCGACGCAAAAATGAGCGATTTCCCAGCTCGATGGAATTCGGCGCGACAGAAACGATGCCCCGTAACGCACATGAGAGCAATCCGGGCCAATTTCTCCCGTTTGATGGGGTCTATGTGTAAAAATTTTGACTTTTTTGAGTGCAGGTGCAAATCTGCTGGAAAAGCCTGTGGAAGTTTCACGGCGTTCGTACGATATTTGGCGACGCAAAAATGAGCGATTTCCAAGCTCGATGGAATTCGGAGCGAGAGAAACGATGCCCCGTAACGCACATGAGAGCAATCCGGGCCAATTTCTCCCGTTTGATGGGGTCTATGTGTAAAAATTTTGACTTTTTTGAGTGCAGGTGCAAATCTGCTGAAAAAGCCTGTGGAAGTTTCACGGCGTTCGTACGATATTTGGCGACGCAAAAATGAGCGATTTCCCAGCTCGAGAGAATTCGGCGCGAGAGAAACGATGCCCCGTAACGCACATGAGAGCAATCCGGGCCAATTTCTCCCGTTTGATGGGGTCTATGTGTAAAAATTTTGACTTTTTTGAGTGCACGTGCAAATCTGCTGGAAAAGCCTGTGGAAGTTTCACGGCGTTCGTACGATATTTGGCGACGCAAAAATGAGCGATTTCCCAGCTCGATGGAATTCGGCGCGAGAGAAACGATGCCCCGTAACGCACATGAGAGCAATCCCGGCCAATTTCTCCCGTTTGATGGGGTCTATGTGTACAAATTTTGACTTTTTTGAGTGCACGTGCAAATCTGCTGAAAAAGCCTGTGGAAGTTTCACGGCGTTCGTACGATATTTGGCGACGCAAAAATGAGCGATTTCCCAGCTCGATGGAATTCGGAGCGAGAGAAACGATGCCCCGTAACGCACATGAGAGCAATCCCGGCCAATTTCTCCCGTTTGATGGGGTCTATGTGTACAAATTTTGACTTTTTTGAGTGCAGGTGCAAATCTGCTGAAAAAGCCTGTGGAAGTTTCACGGCGTTCGTACGATATTTGGCGACGCAAAAATGAGCGATTTCCCAGCTCGAGAGAATTCGGCGCGAGAGAAACGATGCCCCGTAACGCACATGAGAGCAATCCGGGCCAATTTCTCCCGTTTGATGGGGTCTATGTGTAAAAATTTTGACTTTTTTGAGTGCAGGTGCAAATCTGCTGGAAAAGCCTGTGGAAGTTTCACGGCGTTCGTACGATATTTGGCGACGCAAAAATGAGCGATTTCCAAGCTCGATGGAATTCGGAGCGAGAGAAACGATGCCCCGTAACGCACATGAGAGCAATCCGGGCCAATTTCTCCCGTTTGATGGGGTCTATGTGTAAAAATTTTGACTTTTTTGAGTGCAGGTGCAAATCTGCTGGAAAAGCCTGTGGAAGTTTCACGGCGTTCGTACGATATTTGGCGACGCAAAAATGAGCGATTTCCCAGCTCGATGGAATTCGGCGCGAGAGAAACGATGCCCCGTAACGCACATGAGAGCAATCCCGGCCAATTTCTCCCGTTTGATGGGGTCTATGTGTAAAAATTTTGACTTTTTTGAGTGCACGTGCAAATCTGCTGAAAAAGCCTGTGGAAGTTTCACGGCGTTCGTACGATATTTGGCGACGCAAAAATGAGCGATTTCCCAGCTCGATGGAATTCGGAGCGAGAGAAACGATGCCCCGTAACGCACATGAGAGCAATCCCGGCCAATTTCTCCCGTTTGATGGGGTCTATGTGTACAAATTTTGACTTTTTTGAGTGCACGTGCAAATCTGCTGAAAAAGCCTGTGGAAGTTTCACGGCGTTCGTACGATATTTGGCGACGCAAAAATGAGCGATTTCCCAGCTCGAGAGAATTCGGCGCGAGAGAAACGATGCCCCGTAACGCACATGAGAGCAATCCGGGCCAATTTCTCCCGTTTGATGGGGTCTATGTGTAAAAATTTTGACTTTTTTGAGTGCACGTGCAAATCTGCTGAAAAAGCCTGTGGAAGTTTCACGGCGTTCGTACGATATTTGGCGACGCAAAAATGAGCGATTTCCCAGCTCGATGGAATTCGGCGCGAGAGAAACGATGCCCCGTAACGCACATGAGAGCAATCCGGGCCAATTTCTCCCGTTTGATGGGGTCTATGTGTAAAAATTTTGACTTTTTTGAGTGCAGGTGCAAATCTGCTGAAAAAGCCTGTGGAAGTTTCACGGCGTTCGTACGATATTTGGCGACGCAAAAATGAGCGATTTCCCAGCTCGAGAGAATTCGGCGCGAGAGAAACGATGCCCCGTAACGCACATGAGAGCAATCCGGGCCAATTTCTCCCGTTTGATGGGGTCTATGTGTAAAAATTTTGACTTTTTTGAGTGCAGGTGCAAATCTGCTGGAAAAGCCTGTGGAAGTTTCACGGCGTTCGTACGATATTTGGCGACGCAAAAATGAGCGATTTCCCAGCTCGATGGAATTCGGCGCGAGAGAAACGATGCCCCGTAACGCACATGAGAGCAATCCGGGCCAATTTCTCCCGTTTGATGGGGTCTATGTGTAAAAATTTTGACTTTTTTGAGTGCACGTGCAAATCTGCTGAAAAAGCCTGTGGAAGTTTCACGGCGTTCGTACGATATTTGGCGACGCAAAAATGAGCGATTTCCCAGCTCGATGGAATTCGGAGCGAGAGAAACGATGCCCCGTAACGCACATGAGAGCAATCCCGGCCAATTTCTCCCGTTTGATGGGGTCTATGTGTACAAATTTTGACTTTTTTGAGTGCACGTGCCAATCTGCTGGAAAAGCCTGTGGAAGTTTCACGGCGTTCGTACGATATTTGGCGACGCAAAAATGAGCGATTTCCCAGCTCGAGAGAATTCGGCGCGAGAGAAACGATGCCCCGTAACGCACATGAGAGCAATCCGGGCCAATTTCTCCCGTTTGATGGGGTCTATGTGTAAAAATTTTGACTTTTTTGAGTGCAGGTGCAAATCTGCTGGAAAAGCCTGTGGAAGTTTCACGGCGTTCGTACGATATTTGGCGACGCAAAAATGAGCGATTTCCCAGCTCGATGGAATTCGGCGCGAGAGAAACGATGCCCCGTAACGCACATGAGAGCAATCCGGGCCAATTTCTCCCGTTTGATGGGGTCTATGTGTACAAATTTTGACTTTTTTGAGTGCACGTGCAAATCTGCTGAAAAAGCCTGTGGAAGTTTCACGGCGTTCGTACGATATTTGGCGACGCAAAAATGAGCGATTTCCCAGCTCGATGGAATTCGGAGCGAGAGAAACGATGCCCCGTAACGCACATGAGAGCAATCCCGGCCAATTTCTCCCGTTTGATGGGGTCTATGTGTACAAATTTTGACTTTTTTGAGTGCACGTGCCAATCTGCTGGAAAAGCCTGTGGAAGTTTCACGGCGTTCGTACGATATTTGGCGACGCAAAAATGAGCGATTTCCCAGCTCGATGGAATTCGGCGCGACAGAAACGATGCCCCGTAACGCACATGAGAGCAATCCGGGCCAATTTCTCCCGTTTGATGGGGTCTATGTGTAAAAATTTTGACTTTTTTGAGTGCAGGTGCAAATCTGCTGGAAAAGCCTGTGGAAGTTTCACGGCGTTCGTACGATATTTGGCGACGCAAAAATGAGCGATTTCCAAGCTCGATGGAATTCGGAGCGAGAGAAACGATGCCCCGTAACGCACATGAGAGCAATCCGGGCCAATTTCTCCCGTTTGATGGGGTCTATGTGTAAAAATTTTGACTTTTTGGAGTGCAGGTGCAAATCTGCTGAAAAAGCCTGTGGAAGTTTCACGGCGTTCGTACGATATTTGGCGACGCAAAAATGAGCGATTTCCCAGCTCGAGAGAATTCGGCGCGAGAGAAACGATGCCCCGTAACGCACATGAGAGCAATCCGGGCCAATTTCTCCCGTTTGATGGGGTCTATGTGTAAAAATTTTGACTTTTTTGAGTGCACGTGCAAATCTGCTGGAAAAGCCTGTGGAAGTTTCACGGCGTTCGTACGATATTTGGCGACGCAAAAATGAGCGATTTCCCAGCTCGATGGAATTCGGCGCGAGAGAAACGATGCCCCGTAACGCACATGAGAGCAATCCCGGCCAATTTCTCCCGTTTGATGGGGTCTATGTGTAAAAATTTTGACTTTTTTGAGTGCACGTGCAAATCTGCTGAAAAAGCCTGTGGAAGTTTCACGGCGTTCGTACGATATTTGGCGACGCAAAAATGAGCGATTTCCCAGCTCGATGGAATTCGGAGCGAGAGAAACGATGCCCCGTAACGCACATGAGAGCAATCCCGGCCAATTTCTCCCGTTTGATGGGGTCTATGTGTACAAATTTTGACTTTTTTGAGTGCACGTGCAAATCTGCTGAAAAAGCCTGTGGAAGTTTCACGGCGTTCGTACGATATTTGGCGACGCAAAAATGAGCGATTTCCCAGCTCGAGAGAATTCGGCGCGAGAGAAACGATGCCCCGTAACGCACATGAGAGCAATCCGGGCCAATTTCTCCCGTTTGATGGGGTCTATGTGTAAAAATTTTGACTTTTTTGAGTGCACGTGCAAATCTGCTGAAAAAGCCTGTGGAAGTTTCACGGCGTTCGTACGATATTTGGCGACGCAAAAATGAGCGATTTCCCAGCTCGATGGAATTCGGCGCGAGAGAAACGATGCCCCGTAACGCACATGAGAGCAATCCGGGCCAATTTCTCCCGTTTGATGGGGTCTATGTGTAAAAATTTTGACTTTTTTGAGTGCAGGTGCAAATCTGCTGAAAAAGCCTGTGGAAGTTTCACGGCGTTCGTACGATATTTGGCGACGCAAAAATGAGCGATTTCCCAGCTCGAGAGAATTCGGCGCGAGAGAAACGATGCCCCGTAACGCACATGAGAGCAATCCGGGCCAATTTCTCCCGTTTGATGGGGTCTATGTGTAAAAATTTTGACTTTTTTGAGTGCAGGTGCAAATCTGCTGGAAAAGCCTGTGGAAGTTTCACGGCGTTCGTACGATATTTGGCGACGCAAAAATGAGCGATTTCCCAGCTCGATGGAATTCGGAGCGAGAGAAACGATGCCCCGTAACGCACATGAGAGCAATCCCGGCCAATTTCTCCCGTTTGATGGGGTCTATGTGTACAAATTTTGACTTTTTTGAGTGCACGTGCCAATCTGCTGGAAAAGCCTGTGGAAGTTTCACGGCGTTCGTACGATATTTGGCGACGCAAAAATGAGCGATTTCCCAGCTCGATGGAATTCGGCGCGAGAGAAACGATGCCCCGTAACGCACATGAGAGCAATCCCGGCCAATTTCTCCCGTTTGATGGGGTCTATGTGTAAAAATTTTGACTTTTTTGAGTGCACGTGCAAATCTGCTGAAAAAGCCTGTGGAAGTTTCACGGCGTTCGTACGATATTTGGCGACGCAAAAATGAGCGATTTCCCAGCTCGATGGAATTCGGAGCGAGAGAAACGATGCCCCGTAACGCACATGAGAGCAATCCCGGCCAATTTCTCCCGTTTGATGGGGTCTATGTGTAAAAATTTTGACTTTTTTGAGTGCACGTGCAAATCTGCTGAAAAAGCCTGTGGAAGTTTCACGGCGTTCGTACGATATTTGGCGACGCAAAAATGAGCGATTTCCCAGCTCGATGGAATTCGGCGCGAGAGAAACGATGCCCCGTAACGCACATGAGAGCAATCCGGGCCAATTTCTCCCGTTTGATGGGGTCTATGTGTAAAAATTTTGACTTTTTTGAGTGCAGGTGCAAATCTGCTGAAAAAGCCTGTGGAAGTTTCACGGCGTTCGTACGATATTTGGCGACGCAAAAATGAGCGATTTCCCAGCTCGAGAGAATTCGGCGCGAGAGAAACGATGCCCCGTAACGCACATGAGAGCAATCCGGGCCAATTTCTCCCGTTTGATGGGGTCTATGTGTAAAAATTTTGACTTTTTTGAGTGCAGGTGCAAATCTGCTGGAAAAGCCTGTGGAAGTTTCACGGCGTTCGTACGATATTTGGCGACGCAAAAATGAGCGATTTCCCAGCTCGATGGAATTCGGCGCGAGAGAAACGATGCCCCGTAACGCACATGAGAGCAATCCGGGCCAATTTCTCCCGTTTGATGGGGTCTATGTGTACAAATTTTGACTTTTTTGAGTGCACGTGCAAATCTGCTGAAAAAGCCTGTGGAAGTTTCACGGCGTTCGTACGATATTTGGCGACGCAAAAATGAGCGATTTCCCAGCTCGATGGAATTCGGAGCGAGAGAAACGATGCCCCGTAACGCACATGAGAGCAATCCCGGCCAATTTCTCCCGTTTGATGGGGTCTATGTGTACAAATTTTGACTTTTTTGAGTGCACGTGCCAATCTGCTGGAAAAGCCTGTGGAAGTTTCACGGCGTTCGTACGATATTTGGCGACGCAAAAATGAGCGATTTCCCAGCTCGATGGAATTCGGCGCGACAGAAACGATGCCCCGTAACGCACATGAGAGCAATCCGGGCCAATTTCTCCCGTTTGATGGGGTCTATGTGTAAAAATTTTGACTTTTTTGAGTGCAGGTGCAAATCTGCTGGAAAAGCCTGTGGAAGTTTCACGGCGTTCGTACGATATTTGGCGACGCAAAAATGAGCGATTTCCAAGCTCGATGGAATTCGGAGCGAGAGAAACGATGCCCCGTAACGCACATGAGAGCAATCCGGGCCAATTTCTCCCGTTTGATGGGGTCTATGTGTAAAAATTTTGACTTTTTGGAGTGCAGGTGCAAATCTGCTGAAAAAGCCTGTGGAAGTTTCACGGCGTTCGTACGATATTTGGCGACGCAAAAATGAGCGATTTCCCAGCTCGAGAGAATTCGGCGCGAGAGAAACGATGCCCCGTAACGCACATGAGAGCAATCCGGGCCAATTTCTCCCGTTTGATGGGGTCTATGTGTAAAAATTTTGACTTTTTTGAGTGCACGTGCAAATCTGCTGGAAAAGCCTGTGGAAGTTTCACGGCGTTCGTACGATATTTGGCGACGCAAAAATGAGCGATTTCCCAGCTCGATGGAATTCGGCGCGAGAGAAACGATGCCCCGTAACGCACATGAGAGCAATCCCGGCCAATTTCTCCCGTTTGATGGGGTCTATGTGTAAAAATTTTGACTTTTTTGAGTGCACGTGCAAATCTGCTGAAAAAGCCTGTGGAAGTTTCACGGCGTTCGTACGATATTTGGCGACGCAAAAATGAGCGATTTCCCAGCTCGATGGAATTCGGAGCGAGAGAAACGATGCCCCGTAACGCACATGAGAGCAATCCCGGCCAATTTCTCCCGTTTGATGGGGTCTATGTGTACAAATTTTGACTTTTTTGAGTGCACGTGCAAATCTGCTGAAAAAGCCTGTGGAAGTTTCACGGCGTTCGTACGATATTTGGCGACGCAAAAATGAGCGATTTCCCAGCTCGAGAGAATTCGGCGCGAGAGAAACGATGCCCCGTAACGCACATGAGAGCAATCCGGGCCAATTTCTCCCGTTTGATGGGGTCTATGTGTAAAAATTTTGACTTTTTTGAGTGCACGTGCAAATCTGCTGAAAAAGCCTGTGGAAGTTTCACGGCGTTCGTACGATATTTGGCGACGCAAAAATGAGCGATTTCCCAGCTCGATGGAATTCGGCGCGAGAGAAACGATGCCCCGTAACGCACATGAGAGCAATCCGGGCCAATTTCTCCCGTTTGATGGGGTCTATGTGTAAAAATTTTGACTTTTTTGAGTGCAGGTGCAAATCTGCTGAAAAAGCCTGTGGAAGTTTCACGGCGTTCGTACGATATTTGGCGACGCAAAAATGAGCGATTTCCCAGCTCGAGAGAATTCGGCGCGAGAGAAACGATGCCCCGTAACGCACATGAGAGCAATCCGGGCCAATTTCTCCCGTTTGATGGGGTCTATGTGTAAAAATTTTGACTTTTTTGAGTGCAGGTGCAAATCTGCTGGAAAAGCCTGTGGAAGTTTCACGGCGTTCGTACGATATTTGGCGACGCAAAAATGAGCGATTTCCCAGCTCGATGGAATTCGGCGCGAGAGAAACGATGCCCCGTAACGCACATGAGAGCAATCCCGGCCAATTTCTCCCGTTTGATGGGGTCTATGTGTAAAAATTTTGACTTTTTTGAGTGCACGTGCAAATCTGCTGAAAAAGCCTGTGGAAGTTTCACGGCGTTCGTACGATATTTGGCGACGCAAAAATGAGCGATTTCCCAGCTCGATGGAATTCGGAGCGAGAGAAACGATGCCCCGTAACGCACATGAGAGCAATCCCGGCCAATTTCTCCCGTTTGATGGGGTCTATGTGTAAAAATTTTGACTTTTTTGAGTGCACGTGCAAATCTGCTGAAAAAGCCTGTGGAAGTTTCACGGCGTTCGTACGATATTTGGCGACGCAAAAATGAGCGATTTCCCAGCTCGAGAGAATTCGGCGCGAGAGAAACGATGCCCCGTAACGCACATGAGAGCAATCCGGGCCAATTTCTCCCGTTTGATGGGGTCTATGTGTAAAAATTTTGACTTTTTTGAGTGCACGTGCAAATCTGCTGGAAAAGCCTGTGGAAGTTTCACGGCGTTCGTACGATATTTGGCGACGCAAAAATGAGCGATTTCCCAGCTCGATGGAATTCGGCGCGACAGAAACGATGCCCCGTAACGCACATGAGAGCAATCCGGGCCAATTTCTCCCGTTTGATGGGGTCTATGTGTAAAAATTTTGACTTTTTTGAGTGCAGGTGCAAATCTGCTGAAAAAGCCTGTGGAAGTTTCACGGCGTTCGTACGATATTTGGCGACGCAAAAATGAGCGATTTCCCAGCTCGAGAGAATTCGGCGCGAGAGAAACGATGCCCCGTAACGCACATGAGAGCAATCCGGGCCAATTTCTCCCGTTTGATGGGGTCTATGTGTAAAAATTTTGACTTTTTTGAGTGCAGGTGCAAATCTGCTGGAAAAGCCTGTGGAAGTTTCATCCGACGAAAAAAGCACGTTCTCGAGAAAGCAGGAGAGCTAAGTCATTCACAAATTAGCTGGATTTGGCTTGTGGTTCGTTTCCCAAGTAACAGAGCGGCATCAACCTTTAAGTGCACGCCAGTACATCCCCGTGGGATACAGGGGGTCTCGGCGGACTTTGCTCGGGGGAAAAACGTCGAGGTGAGCCGCCTGGCCATGCTGTTCATGGGTCTCTCCTTTTTAAGTTTCGCCTGCCAATTTATTTTCTCTAGCGGTTTTATACACTAGCACTCGATGTTTTGGGAAAGGAATACAATTGTTCAAAAAACGTCTTCGCAATTCATGTCGTTAGATTGCTAATGAAAATTCGTAAAAAAACGTACACGCCATACATGTTCTTTGCTTCCCTCTCGATACAAGTGAAGGGGAAAAAACAGCCTTAACGGTTGCTAAAAAAATCGCCCTTTACATATACATGGGTCGTCTTCCCCTCTCGACAACGGAGACAAGTAACCCACGCCAGGCACTGTCAGTAACTGCCATAGATCTGCTTTAAAATGCCCATTCGTCTTGCGTCGCTCACGTTCCCGGAGCTTTGGGTAATGTCTGAGGCCTATCCCCGCTAATTTCTACCGTTTGTCGGTAGCTGTCTGTAAAAATATAGCATACACCAAAACGAGAAAATATTTCCATCGCACCTGCACAAGTGTATGGACAATGGCAATCTTCATGCGATGCATAAGTGGTGTGTGTCAGCAGGTTTTGTTTCCCAAGTTTTCCGTGAATGAGCGAGTATCTTGAGCTGTGTGACTCAGCCCGAGGGAGCCTCTTCTCCTCCAGAGTGTGTGGGGAAGGCTGTCCCCTTGGGTTGGTGCTGCACGGGTTCGCTGCGCTGTTTGGTCTTGTGCCAAGGAAGGCTGCCAACTGTGCAAGAATTTTAGGGTTGGTTTCAATTGCCGTTGCCGGTCCATAGAGTAGCGAGCATTGTAAGGCCGCTCTAGAGGTTTGCAGGCATGTGGGGTCGACCCCTGCTCCTTCCCTCCCCACCCCACGTAGGGTGTGTGTGGTGCGCTTACAGCTGCCTCAAAGTGGCTGGCCTTGTGGGAAGCCCTGTGTTTTGTGAGCTTTCAGCACCGTCAGGTTGCCAAACGGGGGTAGCATACACGACAAAGCGAGGCCCCTCCTTGTGGTGGTTTGTGTTGTGTGAAGTCCGTGCCAAAAGGGTGTGTTTACATGGTGTGCGTGGGGGTCCTGTCCGTCCGAATTTGGACGCGTGTGGGGACTCTCCTCTGCCTGGGTGCATGCTTGCCTCAGGAGAGTGACTCCTGCCTGCCCTACTTGGGCAGGCTGGGGCCCGCAAACGCTGTGTGTGAGCCAGGCGAGCCTTTGGGCTGGGCGCCTGGTCACCATGGCGTGCTTTTGGCGAGTGGAGAGTCGAAAGCCGCCAGCTACCTGGTTGATCCTGCCAGTAGCATATGCTTGTCTCAAAGATTAAGCCATGCATGTCTGCGTGCAAACGGATGTTACAGTGAAACTGCGAATGGCTCATTAAATCAGTTATGGTTCCTTTGATCGCTCGACCGTTGCTTGGATAACTGTGGTAATTCTAGAGCTAATACATGCTGACGAGCGCTGACCTCCGGGGATGCGTGCACTTATTAGACCAAAACCAATCCGGGCTTGCCCGGACGCTTTGGTGACTCTGGATAACCACGTGGGCAGATCGCACGGCCCTGGTGCTGGCGACGTATCTTTCGAATGTCTGCCCTATCAACTTACGATGGCAGGCTCCGTGCCTACCATGGTGACCACGGGTAACGGGGAATCAGGGTTCGATTCCGGAGAGGGAGCCTGAGAAACGGCTACCACATCCAAGGAAGGCAGCAGGCGCGCAAATTACCCACTCCCGACTCGGGGAGGTAGTGACGAAAAATAACAATACAGGACTCTTTCGAGGCCCTGTAATTGGAATGAGTACACTTTAAATCCTTTAACGAGGATCCATTGGAGGGCAAGTCTGGTGCCAGCAGCCGCGGTAATTCCAGCTCCAATAGCGTATATTAAAGCTGTTGCAGTTAAAAAGCTCGTAGTTGGATCTTGGGAAGGGGCTTGCGGTCCGCCGCGAGGTGTGTCACTGCCTGTCCCGGCCCCCACCTCTCGGTGCTCCCCGGATGCTCTTGGTTGAGTGTCCTGTGGGGGTCCGAAGCGTTTACTTTGAGAAAATTGGAGTGTTCAAAGCAGGCCGCACGCCTGAACAGTGCAGCTGGGAATAATGGAATAGGACCTCGGTTCTATTTTGTTGGTTTTCGGAACGGAGGCCATGATTAAGAGGGACTGCCGGGGGCATTCGTATTGTGCCGTTAGAGGTGAAATTCTTGGATCGGC
>NW_027621675.1:0-22356 GCF_964198595.1 Lampetra fluviatilis | reverse complement strand
TGGGTGGGTGAGTGGGTGGGTGAGTGGGTGGGGGTGGGTGAGTGGGTGGAGTGGGTGGGTGGGTGAGTGGGTGGGTGAGTGGGTGAGTGGGTGGGTGAGTGGGTGGGTGGGTGGGTGGTGGGTGAGTGGGTGGTGTGGTGGGTGGGTGGGTGGGTGAGTGGGTGGTGGTGGTGTGAGTGGGTGAGTGGTGGTGGGTGAGTGGGTGGGTGAGTGGGTGAGTGAGTGGGTGGTGTGGGTGGGTGGGTGAGTGGGTGAGTGGGTGGGTGGGTGAGTGGGTGGGTGGGTGGTGGGTGAGTGGGTGGGTGGGTGGGTGGGTGAGTGGGTGGTGGGTTGGTGGGTGGGTGTGTGAGTGGGTGAGTGGTGGGTGGTGAGTGGGTGGGTGAGTGGTGGGTGGTGGGTGGTGAGTGGGTGGTGAGTGGTGTGTGGGTGAGTGGGTGGGTGAGTGGGTGGGTGGGTGAGTGGGTGGGTGAGTGGGTGGGTGGGTGAGTGGGTGGGTGAGTGGTGGGTGGGTGGGTGAGTGGGTGGTGAGTGGGTGGGTGGGTGGTGAGTGAGTGGGTGGTGTGAGTGGGTGGGTGAGTGAGTGGAGTGGTGGTGAGTGGGTGGGTGGGTGGGTGAGTGGGTGGTGGGTGGGTGGGTGGGTGAGTGGGTGGGTGGTGAGTGGGTGGGTGGGTGGGTGGGTGAGGGGTGGGTGGGTGGGTGGGTGAGGGGGTGGTGAGTGGGTGAGTGAGGGGGTGGTGAGTGAGTGGGTGGGTGGGTGAGTGGGTGGGTGGGTGGGTGAGTGGGTGAGTGGGTGAGTGGGTGGGTGGGTGAGTGGGTGAGTGGGTGGATGGGTGGGTGAGTGGGTGGGTGGGTGAGTGGGTGGGTGAGTGGGTGAGTGGTGAGTGGGTGGGTGGTGGGTGAGTGGGTGAGTGGGTGAGTGGGTGGGTGGGTGAGTGGGTGAGTGGGTGGGATGGGTGGATGGGTGGTGGTGAGTGGGTGGGTGAGTGGGTGGGTGGTGGGTGGGTGGGTGAGTGGAGTGGGTGGGTGGGTGGGTGGGTGGGTGAGTGGGTGGGTGGGTGGGTGGGTGAGTGGGTGGGTGAGTGAGTGGGTGGGTGGGTGGGTGAGTGGGTGGGTGGGTAAGTGGGTGGGTGAGTGGGTGAGTGGGTGGGTGGGTAAGTGGGTGGGTGAGTGGGTGGGTGGGTGGGTGAGTGAGTGAGTGAGTGGGTGAGTGGGTGGGTGAGTGGGTGGGTGGGTGAGTGGGTGGGTGAGTGGGTGAGTGGTGAGTGGGTGGGTGGGTGAGTGGGTGTGGGTGGGTGAGTGGGTGGGTGGGTGGGTGAGTGGGTGGGTGGTGAGTGGGTGGGTGGGTGGTGAGTGGGTGGGTGGGTGGTGAGTGGGTGGTGAGTGGGTGGGTGGGTGGTGAGTGGGTGGGTGGGTGGGTGGTGAGTGGGTGGGTGGGTGGGTGGTGGGTGGGTGGGTGGGTGGAGTGGGTGGTGGGTGGTGAGTGGGTGGGTGGGTGGTGGAGTGGGTGGGTGGGTGGTGAGTGGGTGGGTGGGTGGGTGGTGAGTGGGTGGGTGGGTGGGTGGGTGGTGGGTGGGTGGGTGGGTGAGTGGGTGGGTGGGTGGGTGAGTGGGTGGGTGGGTGGGTGAGGGGTGGTGGGTGGGTGGGTGAGGGGGTGGTGGGGTGGGTGGGTGAGGGGGTGGTGGGTGGGTGGGTGAGGGGTGGTGAGTGGGTGTGTGAGGGGGTGGTGAGTGGGTGAGTGGGTGGGTGGGTGAGTGGGTGGGTGAGTGAGGGGGTGGGTGGGTGGGTGAGTGGGTGAGTGGGTGGAGGGTGGGTGAGTGGGTGGGAGGGTGGGTGAGTGGGTGGGTGGGTGGGTGAGTGGGTGGGTGTGTGAGTGGGTGGGTGGGTGAGTGGGTGGGTGGGTGGGTTAGTGAGGGGGTGGGGGGGTGGGTGGGTGGGTGAGTGGGTGGTGAGTGAGTGGGTGGGTGGGTGGGTGAGTGAGTGAGTGGGTGGTGGGTGGTGAGTGGGTGAGTGAGGGGGTGAGTGGGTGAGTGGGTGGGTGGGTGAGTGGGTGAGTGGGTGGGAGGGTCGGTGAGTGAGTGGGTGAGTGGGTGAGTGGGTGGAGGGTGGGTGAGTGAGTGGTGGGTGGGTGGGTGGGTGGGAGGGTGGGTGGTGGTGAGTGGGTGGGTGAGTGGTGTGAGTGGGTGAGTGGGTGAGTGGGTGAGTGGGTGAGTGAGTGGGTGGGTGGGTGAGTGAGGGGGTGGGTAGGTGAGTGGGTGGTGGGAGTTTGAGTGGGTGGGTGGGTGGGTGAGTGGGTGGGTGGGTGAGTGGGTGGGTGGGTGAGTGGGTGGGTGGGTGGTGAGTGGGTGGGTGGGTGGTGAGTGGGTGGGTGGGTGGTGAGTGGGTGGGTGGGTGGGTGGTGAGTGGGTGGGTGGGTGGGTGGGTGGGTGGTGGGTGGGTGGGTGGGTGAGTGGGTGGGTGGGGTGGGTGAGTGGGTGGGTGGGTGGGTGAGGGGGTGGTGGGTGGGTGGGTGAGGGGGTGGTGGGTGGGTGGGTGAGGGGGGTGGTGGGTGGGTGGGTGAGGGGGTGGTGAGTGGGTGAGTGAGGGGGTGGTGAGTGGGTGAGTGGGTGGGGTGGGTGAGTGGGTGGGTGAGTGAGGGGGTGGGTGGGTGGGTGAGTGGGTGAGTGGGTGGAGGGTGGGTGAGTGGGTGGGAGGGTGGGTGAGTGGGTGGGTGGGTGGGTGAGTGGGTGGGTGTGTGAGTGGGTGGGTGGGTGAGTGGGTGGGTGGGTGGGTTAGTGAGGGGTGGGGGGGTGGGTGGGTGGGTGAGTGGTGGTGAGTGAGTGGGGTGGGTGGGTGGGTGAGTGAGTGAGTGGGTGGGTGGGTGGTGAGTGGGTGAGTGAGGGGGTGAGTGGGTGAGTGGGTGGGTGGGTGAGTGGGTGAGTGGGTGGGAGGGTCGGTGAGTGAGTGGGTGAGTGGGTGAGTGGGTGGGAGGGTGGGTGAGTGAGTGAGTGGGTGGGTGGGTGGGTGGGAGGGTGGGTGGGTGGTGAGTGGGTGGGTGAGTGGGTGAGTGGGTGAGTGGGTGAGTGGTGAGTGGGTGAGTGAGTGGGTGGGTGGGTGAGTGAGGGGGTGGGTAGGTGAGTGGGTGGGTGGGAGTTTGAGTGGGTGGGTGGGTGGGTGAGTGGGTGGGTGGGTGAGTGGGTGGGTGGGTGAGTGGGTGGGTGGGTGAGTGGGTGGGTGGGTGGGTGAGTGAGTGGGTGGGCGGGTGAGTGGGTGGGCGGGCGAGTGGGTGGGTGGGCGAGTGGGTGAGTGAGTGGGTGAGCGGGTGGGTGGGTGAGTGAGTGGGTGGGTGAGTGGGTGAGTGGGTGAGTGGGTGAGTGAGTGGGTGGGTGAGTGGGTGAGAGGGTGAGTGGGTGAGTGAGTGGGTGAGTGAGTGGGTGAGTGGGTGGGTGGGTGAGTGGGTGGGTGAGTGGTGGGTGGATGAGTGGGTGGGTGGGTGAGGTGGGTGGGTGAGTGGGTGGGTGGTGAGTGGGTGGGTGGGTGGGTGGGTGAGTGGGTGGGTGAGTGGGTGGGTGAGTGAGTGGGTGGGTGGGTGGGTGGGTGGGTGGGTGAGCGGGTGGGTGAGCGGGTGAGCGGGTGGGCGGGTGGGTGAGCGGGTGGGCGGGTGAGCGGGTGAGCGGGGTGGGCGGGTGAGTGGGTGGGTGGGTGAGTGGGTGGGTGGGTGAGTGGGTGGGTGGGTGAGTGGGTGGGTGGGTGAGTGGGTGGGTGAGTGGGTGAGTGGGTGGGTGAGTGGGTGAGTGGGTGGATGGGTGGGTGAGTGGGTGAGGGGTGGGTGGGTGAGTGGGTGGGTGAGTGGGTGAGTGGGTGAGTGGGTGGGTGGGTGGGTGAGTGGGTGGGTGGGTGAGTGGGTGGGTGGGTAAGTGGGTGGGTGAGTGGGTGAGTGGGTGGGTGGGTAAGTGGGTGGGTGAGTGGGTGGGTGGGTGGGTGAGTGAGTGAGTGAGTGGGTGAGTGGGTGGGTGAGTGGGTGAGTGGGTGAGTGGGTGGGTGGGTGAGTGGGTGGGTGGGTGAGTGGGTGGGTGGGTGGGTGAGTGGGTGGGTGGTGAGTGGGTGGGTGGGTGGTGAGTGGGTGGGTGGGTGGTGAGTGGGTGGTGAGTGGGTGGGTGGGTGGTGAGTGGGTGGTGGGTGGGTGGGTGGTGAGTGGGTGGGTGGGTGGGTGGTGGGTGGGTGGGTGGGTGAGTGGGTGGGTGGGTGGTGAGTGGGTGGGTGGGTGGTGAGTGGGTGGGTGGGTGGTGAGTGGGTGGGTGGGTGGGTGGTGAGTGGGTGGGTGGGTGGGTGGGTGGTGGGTGGGTGGGTGGGTGGGTGAGTGGGTGGGTGGGTGAGTGGGTGGGTGGGTGGGTGAGGGGGTGGTGGGTGGGTGGGGGGGGTGGTGGGTGGGTGGGTGAGGGGGTGGTGGGTGGGTGGGTGAGGGGGTGGTGAGTGGGTGAGTGAGGGGGTGGTGAGTGGGTGAGTGGGTGGGTGGGTGAGTGGGTGGGTGAGTGAGGGGGTGGGTGGGTGGGTGAGTGGGTGAGTGGGTGGACGAGGGTGGGTGAGTGGGTGGGAGGGTGGGTGAGTGGTGGTGGGTGGGTGGGTGAGTGGTGGGTGTGTGAGTGGGTGGGTGGGTGGGTGGGTGAGTGGGTGGTGTGGGTGGGTTAGTGAGGGGGTGGGGGGGGTGGGTGGGTGGGTGAGTGGGTGGTGAGTGAGTGGGTGGGTGGGTGGGTGAGTGAGTGAGTGGGTGGGTGGGTGGTGAGTGGGTGAGTGAGGGGGTGAGTGGGTGAGTGGGTGGGTGGGTGAGTGGGTGAGTGGGTGGGGGAGGGTCGGTGAGTGAGTGGTGTGAGTGGGTGAGTGGGTGGGAGGGTGGGTGAGTGAGTGAGTGGGTGGGTGGGTGGGAGGGTGGGTGGGTGGTGAGTGGGTGAGTGAGGGGGTGAGTGGGTGGGTGAGTGGGTGAGTGGGTGAGTGGGTGAGTGGGTGAGTGAGTGGTGTGGGTGGGTGAGTGAGGGGTGGTGGGTAGGTGAGTGGGTGGGTGGGAGTTTGGGTGGGTGAGTGGGTGGGTGGGTGAGTGGGTGGGTGGGTGAGTGGGTGGGTGGGTGAGTGGGTGGGTGGTGAGTGGGGTGGGTGGGTGGGTGAGTGAGTGGGTGGGGCGGTGTGAGTGGGTGGGCGGGCGAGTGGGTGGGTGGGCGAGTGGGTGAGTGAGTGGGTGAGCGGGTGGGTGGGTGAGTGAGTGGGTGGGTGAGTGGGTGAGTGGGTGAGTGGGTGAGTGAGTGGGTGGGTGAGTGGGTGAGAGGGTGAGTGGGTGAGTGAGTGGGTGAGTGAGTGGGTGAGTGGGTGGGTGGGTGAGTGGGTGGGTGAGTGGGTGGGTGGATGAGTGGGTGGTGGTGGGTGAGTGGGGTGGGTGAGTGGGTGGGTGGGTGAGTGGGTGGGTGGGTGGGTGAGTGGGTGGGTGAGTGGGTGGGTGAGTGAGTGGGTGGGTGGGTGGTGGTGGGTGGGTGAGCGGGTGGGTGAGCGGGTGGGTGAGCGGGTGGGCGGGGTGGGTGAGCGGGTGGGCGGGTGAGTGAGGGGGTGAGTGGGTGGGCGGGTGAGTGGGTGGGTGGGTGAGTGGGTGGGTGGGGTGAGTGGGTGGGTGGGTGAGTGGGTGGGTGGGTGAGTGGGTGGGTGAGTGGGTGAGTGGGTGGGTGAGTGGGTGAGTGGGTGGGTGAGTGGGTGGGTGAGTGGGTGGGTGTGGTGGGTGAGTGGGTGGGTGGGTGGGTGAGTGAGTGGGTGAGTGGGTGGGTGGGTGAGTGGGTGAGTGGGTGGGTGGGTGGGTGAGTGGGTGGGTGGGTGAGTGGGTGGGTGGGTGGGTGAGTGGGTGAGTGGGTGGGTGAGTGGGTGGGTGGGTGGGGTGAGTGGGTGGGTGAGTGGGTGGGGTGGGGTGGGTGAGTGGGGTGGGTGAGTGGGTGGGTGGGTGGGTGGTTGAGTGGGTGGGTGGGTGGGTGAGTGGGTGGGTGGGTGAGAGTGGGTGGGTGAGTGGGTGGGTGAGTGGGTGGGTGGGTGAGTGGGTGGGTGGGTGGGTGAGTGGGTGGGTGAGTGGGTGGGTGGGTGAGTGGGTGAGTGGGTGGGTGGGTGAGTGGGTGGGTGAGTGGGTGAGTGGGTGGGTGAGTGGGTGGGTGGGTGGGTGAGTGGGTGGGTGGGTGGTTGGGTGGGTGGGTGGGTGAGTGGGTGGTGAGTGGGTGGGTGAGTGGGTGGGTGGGTGGGTGGGTGGGTGAGTGGGTGGGTGGGTGGGTGGGTGAGTGGGTGGGTGGGTTGGTGGGTGGGTGAGTGAGTGAGTGAGTGGGTGGGTGAGTGGGTGGGTGAGTGAGTGGGTGGGTGAGTGGGTGGGTGGGTGGGTGAGTGGGTGGGTGAGTGGGTGTGTGGGTGGGTGAGTGGGTGTGTGGGTGAGTGGGTGGGTGAGTGGGTGGGTGAGTGGGTGGGTGGGTGGGTGAGTGGGTGGTGAGTGGGTGGTGGGTGAGTGAGTGAGTGGGGTGGTGAGTGGGTGAGTGATTGGGTGAGTGGGTGGGTGGGTGAGTGGGTGGGTGAGTGGGTGAGTGGGTGGGTGGGTGGGTGAGTGGGTTGGGTGGGTGGGTGGGTGAGTGGGTGGGTGGTGAGTGGGTGGGTGGGTGGGTGGGTGAGTGGGTGGGTGGTGTGGGTGGGTGAGGGGGTGGTGGGTGGTGGGTGAGGGGGTGGTGAGTGGGTGAGTGAGGGGGGTGGTGAGTGAGTGGGTGGGTGGGTGAGTGAGTGGGTGAGTGGGTGAGGTGGGTGGGTGGGTGAGTGGGTGAGTGGGGTGATGGGTGGGTGAGTGGGTGAGGGGGTGGGTGGGTGAGTGGGTGGGTGAGTGGGTGAGTGGGTGGGTGAGTGGGTGAGTGGGTGGTGGGTGGGTGGGGGTGAGTGGGTGAGGGGTGTGTGAGTGGGTGGGTGGGTGGGTGGGTGAGTGGGTGGTGGGTGGATGGTGGTGGGGGTGAGTGGGTGGTGTGAGTGTGTGGGTGGGTGAGTGGGTGGTGGGTGGGTGGGGGTGGGTGGGTGAGTGGGTGGGTGGGTGGGTGGGTGGGTGAGTGGGTGGGTGAGTGAGTGGGTGGGTGGGTGGGTGAGTGGGTGGGTGGGTAAGTGGGTGGGTGAGTGGGTAAGTGGGTGGGTGAGTGGGTGGGTGGGTGGGTGGGTGAGTGAGTGAGTGGGTGGGTGAGTGAGTGAGTGAGTGGGTGAGTGGGTGGGTGAGTGGGTGGGTGGGTGAGTGGGTGGGTGAGTGGTGAGTGGGTGAGTGGGTGGGTGGGTGAGTGGGTGGGTGGGGTGAGTGGGTGGGTGGGTGGGTGAGTGGGTGGGGTGGTGAGTGGGTGGGTGGGTGGTGAGTGGGTGGGTGGGTGGTGAGTGGGTGGTGAGTGGGTGGGTGGGTGGTGAGTGGGTGGGTGGGTGGGTGGTGAGTGGGTGGGTGGGTGGGTGGTGGGTGGGTGGGTGAGTGAGGTGAGTGGGTGGGTGAGTGAGTGAGTGAGTGAGTGGGTGAGTGGGTGGGTGAGTGGGTGGATGGGTGAGTGGGTGGGTGAGTGGGTGAGTGGGTGGGTGGGTGAGTGGGTGGGTGGGTGAGTGGGTGGGTGGGTGGGTGGGTGGTGAGTGGGTGGGTGGGTGGTGAGTGGGTGGGTGGGTGGTGAGTGGGTGGGTGGGTGGTGAGTGGGTGGTGAGTGGGTGGGTGGGTGGTGAGTGGGTGGGTGGGTGGGTGGTGGGTGGGTGGGTGGGTGAGTGGGTGGGTGGGTGGTGAGTGGGTGGGTGGGTGGTGAGTGGGTGGGTGGGTGGTGAGTGGGTGGGTGGGTGTGGGTGGTGAGTGGGTGGGTGGGTGGGTGGTGGTGAGTGGGTGGGTGGGTGGGTGGGTGGGTGGTGGTGGTGGGTGGGTGGGTGGAGTGGGTGGGTGGGTGGGTGGGTGAGTGGGTGGGTGAGTGGGTGGGTGGGTGGGTGGGTGGGTGAGGGGGTGGTGGGTGGGTGGGTGAGGGGGGTGGTGGGTGGGTGGGTGAGGGGGGTGGTGAGTGGGTGAGTGGGTGGGTGGGTGAGTGGGTGGGTGAGTGAGGGGGTGGGTGGGTGGGTGAGTGGGTGAGTGGGTGGGAGGGTGGGTGAGTGGGTGGGAGGGTGGGTGAGTGGGTGGGTGGGTGGGTGAGTGGGTGGGTGTGTGAGTGTGGTGGGTGGGTGAGCGGGTGGGTGGGTTAGTGAGGGGGTGGGGGGGTGGGTGGGTGGGTGAGTGGGTGGTGAGTGAGTGGGTGGGTGGGTGAGTGGTGTGGGAGGGTGGGTGGGTGGTGAGTGGGTGAGTGAGTGGGTGAGTGGGTGGGTGAGTGGGTGGGTGGTGTGAGTGTGGGTGGGTGAGTGGGTGAGTGGTGTGAGTGGGTGGGTGGGTGAGTGGGTGGGTGGGTGAGTGGGTGGGTGGGTGGGTGAGTGGGTGGGTGGTGAGTGGGTGGGTGGGTGGTGAGTGGGTGGGTGGGTGGTGAGTGGGTGGTGAGTGGGTGGGTGGGTGGGTGGTGAGTGGGTGGGGTGGGTGGGTGGTGAGTGGGTGGGTGGGTGGTGGGTGGGTGGGTGGGTGAGTGGGTGGGTGGGTGGTGAGTGGGTGGGTGGGTGGTGAGTGGGTGGGTGGGTGGTGAGTGGGTGGGTGGGTGGTGAGTGGGTGGGTGGGTGGGTGGTGAGTGGGTGGGTGGGTGGGTGGTGAGTGGGGGGTGGGTGGGTGGGTGAGTGGGTGGGTGGGTGAGTGGGTGGTGGGTGGGTGGGTGAGGGGGTGGTGGGTGGGTGGGTGAGGGGGGTGGTGGGTGGGTGGGTGGGTGAGGGGGTGGTGGGTGGGTGGGTGAGGGGGTGGTGAGTGGGTGAGTGAGGGGGTGGTGAGTGGGTGAGTGGGTGGGTGGGTGAGTGGGTGGGTGAGTGAGGGGGTGGGTGGGTGGGTGAGTGGGTGAGTGGGTGGGAGGGTGGGTGAGTGGGTGGGAGGGTGGGTGAGTGGGTGGGTGTGGTGGGTGAGTGGGTGGGTGTGTGAGTGGGTGGGTGGGTGAGCGGGTGGGTGGGTTAGTGAGGGGGTGGGGGGGTGGGTGGGTGGGTGAGTGGGTGGTGAGTGGGGTGGTGTGGGTGGGTGAGTGGGTGGGAGGGTGGGTGGGTGGTGAGTGGGTGAGTGAGGGGGTGAGTGGGTGAGTGGGTGGGTGGGTGAGTGGGTGAGTGGGTGGGAGGGTCGGTGAGTGAGTGGGTGAGTGGGTGAGTGGGTGGGGAGGGTGGGTGAGTGAGTGAGTGGGGTGGGTGGGTGGGTGGGTGGGAGGGTGGGTGGGTGGTGAGTGGGTGAGTGAGGGGGTGAGTGGGTGGGTGAGTGGGTGAGTGGGTGAGTGGGTGAGTGGGTGAGTGGGTGAGTGAGTGGGTGGGTGGGTGAGTGAGGGGGTGGGTAGGTGAGTGGGTGGGTGGGAGTTTGAGTGGGTGGGTGGGTGGGTGAGTGGGGTGGGTGGGTGAGTGGGTGGGTGGGTGAGTGGGTGGGTGGGTGAGTGGGTGGGTGGGTGGGTGAGTGGGTGGGTGGGTGGGTGAGTGAGTGGGTGGGTGGGTGAGTGGAGTGGGTAAGTGGGTGGGTGAGTGGTGGGTGAGTGGGTGGGTGGGTGAGTGGGTGAGTGGGTGGGTGAGTGGGTGAGTGGGTGGGTGAGTGAGTGGGGGAGGTGAGTGGGTGGGTGAGTGGGTGAGTGAGTGGGTGGGTGGGTGAATGGGTGAGTGGGTGGGTGGGTGAGTGGATGAGTGAGTGGATGAGTCTGTGGATGAGTGGGTGGGTGGGTGAGTGAGTGAGTGAGTGAGTGGGTGGTGTGAGTGAGTGGGTGGGTGAGTGGGTGGGAGGCTGAGTGGGTGGGAGGTAGAGTGGGTGGGTGGGAGGGTGAGTGAGTGAGTGGGTGGGAGGGGTGAGTGGGTGGGTGGGAGGGTGAGTGAGTGGGTGAGTGGGTGGGTGGGTGAGTGGGTGGGTGAGGGAGTGAGTGGGTGGGTGGGTGGGTGAGTGGGTGGGTGGGTGAGGGAGTGAGTGGGTGAGGGAGTGAGTGGGTGAGAGGAGTGAGTGGGTGAGTGGGTGGGGGGGGTGGGTGAGTGGGTGGGTGAGTGGGTGAGTGGTGTGAGTGAGGGGGTGGGTGGGTGAGTGGGTGGGTGAGTGGGTGGGTGAGTGGGTGGGTGGGTGGGTGAGTGGGTGAGTGAGTGAGTGAGTGGGTGGGTGATGTGAGTGAGTGGGTGGGTGAGTGAGTGAGTGGGTGGGTGGGTGAGTGAGTGAGTGGATGAGTGAGTGGATGAGTGGGTGGATGAGTGGGTGGATGAGTGGGTGGATGAGTGAGTTGGTGGGTGTGAGTGGGTGGGAGGGGTGAGTGAGTGGTGTGAGGGGGGTGGGTGAGTGGGTGGGTGGGTGGGTGAGGGAGTGAGTGGGTGAGTGGGTGGGGGGGTGGGTGGGTGGGTGAGTGGGTGAGTGGGTGGGTGGGTGGGTGAGTGGGTGGGGTGGGTGGGTGAGTGGGTGGGTGGGTGGGTGAGTGGGTGGGTGGGTGGGTGGGTGAGTGGGTGGGTGGGTGGGTGGGTGGGTGGGTGAGTGGGTGGTGTGGGTGGGTGAGTGGGTGGGTGGGTGGGTGAGTGGGTGAGTGGGTGAGTGGGTGGGTGGATGAGTGGGTTGGTGGGAGCGTGAGTGGGTGGGTGGGTGGGACGGTGAGGGGGAGGGTTAGTGGGTGAGTGGGTGGGAGGGTGGGGTGGGAGGGTGAGTGGGTGGGTGGGATAGTGAGGAGATGAGTGAGTGGGTTATTGAGTGAGTAGATTAGTGGGGGAGGTGGGGGAGGTGGGTGAGTGGGTGAGTGGATGAGGTGGGTGAGTGGATGTGTGAATGGATGACACACACACACAAAGATAAAGCTTCCTGTAGTAGCACTTATGATTCACAGACACACACACAGACACACACACAGACACACACACACAGACACACACACACACAGACACACACACGCAGACACACACGAAGACACACACACAGACACACACAGACACACACACACACAGACACACACACAGACACACACACACACAGACACACACACACACAAACACACACACACACACACAGACACACACACACAGACACACACACACACAGACACACACACACAGACACACACAGACACACACACACACACAGACACACACACACAGACACACACACACAGACACACACACACAGACACACACACACAGACACACACACACAGACACACACAAACATACACACACACAGACACACACACACAGACACACACACACAGACACACACACACAGACACACACACACACACAGACACACACACACACAGACACACACACGCAGACACACACGCAGACACACACACAGACACACACAAACATACACACACAGACACACAGACACACACACAGACACACACACACAGACCACACACAGACACACACACAAACACACAGACAGATACACACAGTCATAGCAAATCTACAAATCCAGTCGCCCTCGGCAGGCACTGCAAGGGATACCACTGCAGCTAAAAGCGAAACTCGTGATGCAGCTTTACCCGTTAATCCGGTTAAGGCGATCAAATAGACTCAACACTGCCCCATAGACTCAACACTGCCCCATAGACTCAACACTGCCCCATAGACTCAACACTGCACCATAGACTCAACACTGCCACCCATAGACTCAACACTGCACCATAGACTCAACACTGCCCCATAGACTCAACACTGCACCATAGACTCAACACTGCCCATAGACTCAACACTGCCACCCATAGACTCAACACTGCACCATAGACTCAACACTGCACCATAGACTCAACACTGCCACCCATAGACTCAACACTGCACCATAGACTCAACACTGCCCCATAGACTCAACACTGCCCCATAGACTCAACACTGCCACCCATAGACTCAACACTGCCACCCATAGACTCAACACTGCCACCCATAGACTCAACACTGCACCATAGACTCAACACTGCCACCCATAGACTCAACACTGCCACCCATAGACTCAACACTGCACCATAGACTCAACACTACACCATAGACTCAACACTGCCACCCATAGACTCAACACTGCACCATAGACTCAACACTGCACCATAGACTCAACACTGCCACCCATAGACTCAACACTGCCCATAGACTCAACACTGCACCATAGACTCAACACTACACCATAGACTCAACACTGCACCATAGACTCAACACTGCACCATAGACTCAACACTGCACCATAGACTCAACACTGCCACCCATAGACTCAACACTGCCACCCATAGACTCAACACTGCACCATAGACTCAACACTGCACCATAGACTCAACACTGCACCATAGACTCAACACTGCACCATAGACTCAACACTGCCCATAGACTCAACACTGCCACCCATAGACTCAACACTGTCACCCATAGACTCAACACTGTCACCCATAGACTCAACACTGCACCATAGACTCAACACTGCACCATAGACTCAACACTGCACCATAGACTCAACACTGTCACCCATAGACTCAACACTGCACCATAGACTCAACACTGCCCATAGACTCAACACTGCCACCCATAGACTCAACACTGTCACCCATAGACTCAACACTGTCACCCATAGACTCAACACTGCACCATAGACTCAACACTGCACCATAGACTCAACACTGCACCATAGACTCAACACTGCACCATAGACTCAACACTGCCACCCATAGACTCAACACTGTCACCCATAGACTCAACACTGCACCATAGACTCAACACTGCACCATAGACTCAACACTGCCACCCATAGACTCAACACTGCCCCATAGACTCAACACTGCACCATAGACTCAGCACTGCACCATAGACTCAACACTGCACCATAGACTCAACACTGCACCATAGACTCAACACTGCCCATAGACTCAACACTGCCCCATAGACTCAACACTGCCACCCATAGACTCAACACTGCACCATAGACTCAGCACTGCCACCCATAGACTCAACACTGCCACCCATAGACTCAACACTGCACCATAGACTCAACACTGTTCATAGACTCAACACTGCACCATAGACTCAGCACTGTTCATAGACTCAACACTGCACCATAGACTCAACACTGCACCATAGACTCAACACTGCACCATAGACTCAACACTGCACCATAGACTCAACACTGCACCATAGACTGAACACTGCACCATAGACTCAACACTGTCACCCATAGACTCAACACTGCCCATAGACTCAACACTGCACCATAGACTCAACACTGCACCATAGACTCAACACTGCACCATAGACTCAGCACTGCACCATAGACTCAACACTGCCACCCATAGACTCAACACTGCACCATAGACTCAACACTGCACCATAGACTCAACACTGCACCATAGACTCAACACTGCACCATAGACTCAACACTGCCCATAGACTCAACACTGCCCCATAGACTCAACACTGCCACCCATAGACTCAACACTGCACCATAGACTCAGCACTGCCACCCATAGACTCAACACTGCACCATAGACTCAACACTGTTCATAGACTCAACACTGCACCATAGACTCAACACTGTCACCCATAGACTCAACACTGCCCATAGACTCAACACTGCACCATAGACTCAACACTGCCCATAGACTCAACACTGCCCCATAGACTCAACACTGCCACCCATAGACTCAACACTGCACCATAGACTCAGCACTGCCACCCATAGACTCAACACTGCACCATAGACTCAACACTGCACCATAGACTCAACACTGCACCATAGACTCAACACTGTCACCCATAGACTCAACACTGCCCATAGACTCAACACTGCACCATAGACTCAACACTGCCCATAGACTCAACACTGCCCATAGACTCAACACTGCCACCCATAGACTCAACACTGCACCATAGACTCAACACTGCCACCCATAGACTCAACACTGCACCATAGACTCAACACTGCACCATAGACTCAACACTGCACCATAGACTCAACACTGCCACCCATAGACTCAACACTGCACCATAGACTCAGCACTGCACCATAGACTCAACACTGCACCATAGACTCAACACTGCACCATAGACTCAACACTGCACCATAGACTCAACACTGCACCATAGACTCAACACTGCACCATAGACTCAACACTGCACCATAGACTCAGCACTGCACCATAGACTCAGCACTGCACCATAGACTCAACACTGCACCATAGACTCAACACTGCCCCATAGACTCAACACTGCACCATAGACTCAGCACTGCACCATAGACTCAACACTGCACCATAGACTCAGCACTGCACCATAGATTCAGCACTGCACCATAGACTCAGCACTGCACCATAGACTCAGCACTGCACCATAGACTCAACACTGCCCCATAGACTCAACACTGCACCATAGACTCAGCACTGCACCATAGACTCAACACTGCACCATAGACTCAACACTGCACCATAGACTCAACACTGCACCATAGACTCAACACTGCCACCCATAGACTCAACACTGCCCATAGACTCAACACTGCACCATAGACTCAACACTGCCCATAGACTCAACACTGCACCATAGACTCAACACTGCCCATAGACTCAACACTGCCACCCATAGACTCAACACTGCACCATAGACTCAACACTGCACCATAGACTCAACACTGCACCATAGACTCAACACTGCCACCCATAGACTCAACACTGCACCATAGACTCAACACTGCCACCCATAGACTCAACACTGCACCATAGACTCAGCACTGCACCATAGACTCAACACTGCACCATAGACTCAACACTGCCCCATAGACTCAACACTGCACCATAGACTCAACACTGTCACCCATAGACTCAACACTGCCCCATAGACTCAACACTGCCCCATAGACTCAACACTGCACCATAGACTCAACACTGCACCATAGACTCAACACTGCCCATAGACTCAACACTGCCCATAGACTCAACACTGCCCATAGACTCAACACTGCACCATAGACTCAGCACTGCACCATAGACTCAACACTGCACCATAGACTCAACACTGCCCATAGACTCAACACTGCACCATAGACTCAACACTGCACCATAGACTCAACACTGCACCATAGACTCAACACTGCACCATAGACTCAACACTGCCCCATAGACTCAACACTGCCCCATAGACTCAACACTGCACCATAGACTCAACACTGCACCATAGACTCAACACTGCCCCATAGACTCAGCACTGCACCATAGACTCAACACTGCACCATAGACTCAACACTGCCCATAGACTCAACACTGCACCATAGACTCAGCACTGCACCATAGACTCAACACTGCACCATAGACTCAACACTGCCCATAGACTCAACACTGCACCATAGACTCAGCACTGCCCATAGACTCAACACTGCACCATAGACTCAACACTGCACCATAGACTCAACACTGCACCATAGACTCAACACTGCACCATAGACTCAACACTGCACCATAGACTCAACACTGCCACCCATAGACTCAACACTGCACCATAGACTCAACACTGCCACCCATAGACTCAGCACTGCCCATAGACTCAACACTGTCATAGACTCAACACTGCACCATAGACTCAACACTGCACCATAGACTCAACACTGCCCCATAGACTCAACACTGCCCATAGACTCAACACTGCACCATAGACTCAACACTGCCCATAGACTCAACACTGCACCATAGACTCAGCACTGCCCATAGACTCAACACTGCACCATAGACTCAACACTGCCACCCATAGACTCAACACTGCACCATAGACTCAACACTGCACCATAGACTCAACACTGCCACCCATAGACTCAGCACTGCCACCCATAGACTCAACACTGCCCCATAGACTCAACACTGCCACCCATAGACTCAGCACTGCCACCCATAGACTCAACACTGCCACCCATAGACTCAACACTGCACCATAGACTCAACACTGCACCATAGACTCAACACTGCACCATAGACTCAACACTGCCACCCATAGACTCAGCACTGCCACCCATAGACTCAGCACTGCCACCCATAGACTCAACACTGCCACCCATAGACTCAACACTGCACCATAGACTCAACACTGCACCATAGACTCAACACTGCACCATAGACTCAACACTGCACCATAGACTCAACACTGCCCCATAGACTCAACACTGCACCATAGACTCAACACTGCCCCATAGACTCAACACTGCACCATAGACTCAACACTGCACCATAGACTCAACACTGTCACCCATAGACTCAACACTGCACCATAGACTCAACACTGCACCATAGACTCAACACTGCCCATAGACTCAACACTGCCACCCATAGACTCAGCATCTGATGAATATTAATGAGTCTGCTGTTAATATGCTAATGAGTACAAATTGTCAAGTTCTCATTAATGTTAAATAGGTGCCAATGCATCTATTCATTGTATCTGGTGCTTTAATATTAATTTGAATATGCTAATGAGCACGTCACGTGTTGTTGCGTGCTCATGAATATTCATGAGATATGCTAATGAGCACGTCACGTGTTGTTGGGTGCTCATGAATATTTATGAGATATGCTAATGAGCGCATCACGTGTTGTGGTGTGCTCATGAATATTCATGAGCGGAGTCCTGACAAAAGTTCACCAGGAAGCCTCGAACAGGCTGCAGGGGCAAGACACACACAGACACACACAGACACACACAGACACTCACAGACAGACAGACACCCACAGACACTCACACACAGACAGACACACATACACACACAGACACTCACACACAGACACACACAGACACTCACACAGACACACACATACACTCACACACAGACACTCACAGACACACACACAGACACTCACACACACAGACACTCACACACAGACAGACACACATACACACACAGACACTCACACACAGACACACACAGACACTCACACACAGACACTCACAGACACACACACAGACACTCACACACACAGACAGACACAGTCAGAACCAGACAGACACTCACAGAAGCACACAGTCAGACACAGACAGACACTCACAGAAACACACAGTCAGACACAGACACACACAGTCAAACACAGAAAACACAGACACTCACTTACAGACGCAGACACTCACACACACAGACACACACACACACTCAAACAGACAGACACACACAGACAGACACAACCACAACAACCGCCATTCGCCACTAAGTGGCGGTGACGTCACCACGACGCTTGTGCCAGGCCATGTGCACCTTGAGGCCACGTGAAGTGTCGAACGCCCGCTGGCAGGAGGTCACGGGGCAGACCCAGCAGGTGCCACGGGTCGACTGACCGAGATGACCGAGACGACTGGCTGATGCACCACCTGTGCCCCTTACTGTACCAACTTGCTGTGCTTTAGCCACCCGGCGCTCCGCTCGTTGTTGTGAGCGTCGCTCCTCCGCCTTCCGTTGTTGTTGGAGGGCGACTGCCTCCAACTGCCCAGTAGCAGCGTCCTTCACGAGCCTCCTCCACTGAGGCCGATCTTGACACCGCTGGTACCAGTCATCGGCAAGTCCACTCAGCTCCACGTCCTCCTGTACCACGTCACTCCATCTCTTCTCCAGCCCGTGCCGCGCCCGTTTAGCCCCCTCGATCCGGCCGAACAAAACCTGTTTAGGCATGCGGTGGCTGGGCATGCGGGCTACATGACCCAGCCAACGCAGCCTTGCCTGCCGGAGGAGCTCACCGATGGGACTATGCCCAGATCTTTCAAGGATTTGAGAGCTCCTCACACAATCCAGCCTGCAGGTTAAACCCAGGATGGATCGTAGGCAAAGCCAGCCTAAATGTTTCTCATCGGCGAAGATGTTCCATTAGGGGGGTCCACGTTTCGCAAGCGTAGAGAAGGGAGGAAATGACCGTGGCCGAAATGACCTGAAGCTTCGTGCGGAGCGACAGACCAGGTAGCTTCCACACAGCAGCGTTACGCAACCGATGAAAAGATATTGCCGCTCGACTGATTCGGAGTGAGCCCTCTGCTGTTAGACCAGAGCCGGTCATGAGCACACTGCCCAGGTTTGGGAAACTCTCCACTCTCTCCACAACTGCCCCATCACCGATTGGGAGTTGTGGGGGTGGAGTGCCCGATGGTACAAAATACCCAGGCAGGTGCTTAGTTTTGGTGGGGCTGATGGTAAGGCCCCACCTCTTAGTGGCACGCTCCAGTCTCAGCAGCAGCGTCTCCAACTCCTCCTGAGTGAGGGCAAACACCAGATCATCGGCATACATAACGTGGTTGAGCAATAGGGAGCCATCCCTTAACCGGGCATCGATCAGCCTCCCATTTTATCTGTACCAAATGGAAATTCCCCCGGTACAGCTATTGAAGGCTTCACGAACTACGTGGTCGAAATAGATGTTAAATAATGTGGGAGTCAGAGGACATCCCTGTCGCACCCCAAGGTGTACAGGGAAAGGCTCCGACTCCCGGCCACGTAGTTTGACCCGGGCCCGCTCACCATCATGAAGGTCCTTAATGATCGTGAGCAGAGGGTCAGGGACTCCGAAACCATGAAGAACAACCCAGAGCCCAGGCCTACTGATGGTATCATAGGCCTTGACCAGGTCAATAAAGCAGAGATGTAGGTCTTGTTGGAATTCCCTACACCTCTGCTGTAGCAGACGGACAGAAAATATGGCATCCGTGCAGGACCGCCCTTTCCTGAAACCGCATTGGGGCTCCACAAGCCTCTCCTCAGCGTGCCTGGCAAGGCGATGTTGAATAATCCTTGCCAGGACCTTTCCCGGCACACTGAGGAGTGAGATGCCCCTGTAGTTGTTACAGTCGGTACGGTCCCCCTTTTTAAAGAGGGGGACCACCAGGGCATCCTTCCAATCCTGCGGAACCCATCCAGTGGTCCAGACTGTTGTTATCATGTCATGTAGGGCAGTCTGTGCACAAACGCCACCCTCCCTCAGCGTCTCGCTTGGGAGATCATCTCTGCCCGGTGCCTTTCCTGGTCTCAGACTCCGGATCGCCCTCAGTACTTCTTCACAGACACTCAGTCACAAATACTCACATGATGATGATACTGCTGCTGATGATGATGATGCTGTTGATGATGCTGATGATGTTGTTGATGATAATGATGCTCATGATGTTGTTGCTGATGATGATGATGATGCTGTTGCTGATGCTGAATATGATGATGCTGATGATGATGCTGATGATGATGTTGTTGATGATAATGATGATGATGTTGCTGATGATGATGTTGCTGATGATGATGCTGATGATGTTGATGATGATGCTGATGATGTTGCGGATGATGTTGTTGCTGATGATGATGCTGATGATGATGCTGATGATGATGTTGATGATGATGCTGATGATGTTGCGGATGATGTTGTTGCTGATGATGATGCTGATGATGATGATGCTGATGCTGATGATGATGTTGATTATATTGTTGCTGATGATGCTGATGATGTTGTTGATGATAATGATGCTGATGATGATGTTGGTGCTGCTGCAGGCAACGTCACTACTGGGCCATCGATCCTCAGCCACGAAAACATCACCCTGCCTGGCCATGTCAGGTGAGGGTCACTGTGGCCGTGTGGGTGGGTGGGGTTCACGACGGCCGTGTGGGGTGGGTGGGGTTCACGATGGCCATGTGGGTGGGGTTCACTGTGGCCGTGTGGGTGGGTGGGGTTCACTGTGGCCGTGTGGGTGGGTGGGGTTCACTGTGGCCGTGTGGGTGGGTGGGGTTCACGGTGGCCGTGTGGGTGGGTGAGGTTCAATGTGGCCGTGTGGGTGGGTGGGGTTCACGATGACCGTGTGGGTGGGTGGGGTTCACAATGTCCGTGTGGGTGGGTGGGGTTCACGATGTCCATGTGGGTGGGTGGGGTTCACGATGTCCATGTGGGTGAGTGGGGTTCACAATGTCCATGTGGGGTGAGTGGGGGTTCACAATGTCCGTGTGGGTGGGTGGGGTTCACTGTGGCCGTGTGGGTGGGTGGGGTTCACGATGTCCGTGTGGGTGGGTGGGGTTCACGACGGCCCGTGTGGGTGGGTCGGGTTCACGACGGCTGTGTGGGGGGGTGGGGTTCAATGTGGCCGTGTGGGTGGGTGGGGTTCACAATGTCCGTGTGGGTGGGTGGGGTTCACGATGTCCATGTGGGTGGGTGGGGTTCACGATGTCCATGTGGGTGAGTGGGGTTCACAATGTCCATGTGGGGTGAGTGGGGTTCACGATGTCCGTGTGGGTGGGTGGGGTTCACGACGGCCGTGTGGGTGGGTGGGGTTCACTGTGGCCGTGTGGGTGGGTGGGGTTCACGATGGCCGTGTGGGTGGGTGGGGTTCACAATGTCCGTGTGGGTGGGTGGGGTTCACGATGGCCGTGTGGGTGGGTGGGGTTCACGATGTCCGTGTGGGTGGGTGGGGTTCACGATGGCCGTGTGGGTGGATGGGGTTCACGACGGCCGTGTGGGTGGGTGGGGGTTCACTGTGGCCGTGTGGGTGGGTGGGGTTCACTGTGGCCGTGTGGGTGGAGTGGGTGGGTGGAGTATGGGGTGGGTGGGGTTCACGATGGCCGTGTGGGTGGGTGGGGTTCACAATGTCCGTGTGGGTGGGTGGGGTTCACGATGTCCGTGTGGGTGGGTGGGGTTCACTGTGGCCGTGTGGGTGGGTGGGGTTCACTGTGGCCGTGTGGGTGGAGTGGGTGGGTGGAGTGGGTGGGTGGGGTTCACTGTGGCCGTGTGGGTGGGTGGGGTTCACGATGGCCGTGTGGGTGGGTGGGGTTCACAATGTCCATGTGGGTGGGTGGGGTTCACAATGTCCGTGTGGGTGGGTGGGGTTCAATGTGGCCGTGTGGGTGGGTGGGGTTCACTGTGGCCGTGTGGGTGGAGTGGGTGGGTGGAGTGGGTGGGTGGGGTTCACTGTGGCCGTGTGGGTGGGTGGGGTTCACGATGGCCGTGTGGGTGGGTGGGGTTCACAATGTCCATGTGGGTGAGTGGGGTTCACAATGTCCATGTGGGTGGGTGGGGTTCACAATGTCCGTGTGGGTGGGTGGGGTTCAATGTGGCCGTGTGGGTGGGTGGGGGTTCACGATGTCCGTGTGGGTAGGTGGGGTTCACGGCGGCCATTTTGATGAAGTGAGGGCCTACCTTCCACGTGCTCACCCACCTACCCCCCCTCCTTGCCTGACTCTCCCCCTGCCCGCAGCGTCTGGGTGCGGGCCGAGGGCGCTGGCGAGGACGACCCAGGCTGCCTCGTGTCCCCCATCACGGATGTGGCTCAGCTCTTGCGCTGTGGATTCAACTCGTCTGCCCGATCCTTCCTCGTAATCCACGGCTGGTCGGTGAGTCGGGGTCCCATCCGTGGTGGTTGGTTGGTGGTGGTTGGTGGTGTCTGTGTGTGTGTGTGTGTATGTGTATCTCTCTGTGTGTGTCTGTGTGTGTGTGTCTGTGTATATCTGTGTGTGTGTGTCTGTGTGTGTGTGTGTCTCTGTGTGTGTGTCTGTGTGTGTATCTGTGTGTGTGTGTATCTCTCTGTGTATATCTGTGTGTGTGTCTCTGTGTATCTCTGTCTGTGTGTGTCTGTGTGTGTGTGTATATATCTGTGTGTGTGTATCTCTGTGTCTGTGTGTCTGTATCTCTGTGTGTGTGTGTGTCTCTGTGTATATCTCTGTGTGTCACTGTGTGTATATCTCTGTGTGTGTGTCTCTGTGTATATCTCTCTCTCTGTGTGTCTGTGTCTCTGTGTGTGTGTCTGTGTGTCACTGTGTGTGTCTGTGTGTGTGTCTGTGTGTGTGTGTCTGTGTGTGTGTGTCTCTGTGTGTGTAGCTGATGCCCCTGTTGGACACGTGGGTGTGGCCTCTGACCCAGGCCTTGCTAGCCCAGCGTCTGTGTGTGTCTCTGTGTGTGTGTGTGTCTGTGTGTCACTGTGTGTGTCTGTGTGTGTGTCTGTGTGTGTGTGTCTGTGTGTGTGTGTCTCTGTGTGTGTAGTTGATGCCCCTGTTGGACATGTGGGTGTGGCCTCTGACCCAGGCCTTGCTAGCCCAGCGTCTGTGTGTGTGTCTCTGTGTGTATGTGTGTGACTGTGTGTGTGTGTCTGTGTATCACTGTGTCTGTGTGTCACTGTGTGTGTCTCTGTGTGTCTCTGTGTGTGTAGTTGATGCCCCTGCTAGACACGTGGGTGTGGCCTCTGACCCAGGCCTTGCTAGCGCAGCGTCTGTGTGTGTCTATCTCTGTGTATCTCTATATCTGTGTGTCTCTGTGTGTGTCTGTGTGTGTCTGTGTGTGTGTCTGTGTGTCTCTCTCTCTCTGTCTGTGTGTCTGTGTGTGT
>NW_027621674.1:65000-78430 GCF_964198595.1 Lampetra fluviatilis | reverse complement strand
CGCTGCAGTTGTACCGCTTGGTGGCCACACGGGGGCGCTGCAGTTGTACCGCTTGGTGGCCACACGGGGGCGCTGCAGTTGTACCGCTTGGTGGCCACACGGTGGCGCTGCAGTTTTACCGCTTGGTGGACACATGGGGGCGCTGCAGTTGTACCGCTTGGTGGCCACACGGGGGCGCTGCAGTTGTATCGCTTGGTGGCCACACGGGGGCCCTGCAGTTGTACGCTTGGTGGCCACACGGGGGCGCTGCAGCTGTACCGCTTGGTGGCCACACGGGGGTGCTGCAGTTGTTACCGTTGGGTGGCCACACGGTGGTGCTGGAGTTGTTAACGTTGGGTGGCCACACGGGAGCGCTGCAGTTGTACCGCTTGGTGGCCACACGGGGGCGCTGCAGTTGTACCGCTTGGTGGCCACACGGGGGCGCTGCAGTTGTACCGCTTGGTGGCCACACGGGGGCGCTGCAGTTGTACCGCTTGGTGGCCACACGGGGGCGCTGCAGTTGTACCGCTTGGTGGCCACACGGGGGCGCTGCTGTTGTACCGCTTGGTGGCCACACGGGGGCGCTGCAGTTGTACCGCTTGGTGGCCACACAGGGGCGCTGCAGTTGTACCGCGTGGTGGCCACACGGGGGCGCTGCAGTTGTACCGCTTGGTGGCTACAACGGGGGCGCTGCAGTTGTACCGCTTGGTGGACACATGGGGGCGCTGCAGTTGTACCGCTTGGTGGCCACACGGGGGCGCTGCAGTTGTATCGCTTGGTGGCCACACGGGGGCGCTGCAGTTTTACGCTTGGTGGCCACACGGGGGCGCTGCAGCTGTACCGCTTGGTGGCCACACGGGGGTGCTGCAGTTGTTACCGTTGGGTGGCCACACGGTGGTGCTGGAGTTGTTAACGTTGGGTGGCCACACGGGAGCGCTGCAGTTGTACCGCTTGGTGGCCACACGGGGGCGCTGCAGTTGTACCGCTTGGTGGCAACACGGGGGCGCAGCAGTTCTACCGCTTGGTGGCCACACGGGGGCGCTGCAGTTGTACCGCTTGGTGGCCACACGGGGGCGCTGCAGATGTACCGCTTGGTGGCCACACGGCGGCCCTGGAGTTGTACCGCTTGGTGGCCACACGGGGGCGCTGGAGTTGTTACCGTTGGGTGGCCACACGGGGGCGCTGCAGTTGTACCGGGGGCACTGCAGTTGTACCACTTGGTGGCCACACGTAGGCGCTGTAGTTCTAAGGGTTAGGGTTAGGGTTAGGGTTAGGGTTAGGGTTAGGGTTAGGGTTAGGGTTAGGGTTAGGGTTAGGGTTAGGGTTAGGGTTAGGGTTAGGGTTAGGGTTAGGGTTAGGGTTAGGGTTAGGGTTAGGGTTAGGGTTAGGGTTAGGGTTAGGGTTAGGGTTAGGGTTAGGGTTAGGGTTAGGGTTAGGGTTAGGGTTAGGGTTAGGGTTAGGGTTAGGGTTAGGGTTAGGGTTAGGGTTAGGGTTAGGGTTAGGGTTAGGGTTAGGGTTAGGGTTAGGGTTAGGGTTAGGGTTAGGGTTAGGGTTAGGGTTAGGGTTAGGGTTAGGGTTAGGGTTAGGGTTAGGGTTAGGGTTAGGGTTAGGGTTAGGGTTAGGGTTAGGGTTAGGGTTAGGGTTAGGGTTAGGGTTAGGGTTAGGGTTAGGGTTAGGGTTAGGGTTAGGGTTAGGGTTAGGGTTAGGGTTAGGGTTAGGGTTAGGGTTAGGGTTAGGGTTAGGGTTAGGGTTAGGGTTAGGGTTAGGGTTAGGGTTAGGGTTAGGGTTAGGGTTAGGGTTAGGGTTAGGGTTAGGGTTAGGGTTAGGAGGTTAGGGTTAGGGTTAGGGTTAGGGTTAGGGTTAGGGTTAGGGTTAGGGTTAGGGTTAGGGTTAGGGTTAGGGTTAGGGTTAGGGTTAGGGTTAGGGTTAGGGTTAGGGTTAGGGTTAGGGTTAGGGTTAGGGTTAGGGTTAGGGTTAGGGTTAGGGTTAGGGTTAGGGTTAGGGTTAGGGTTAGGGTTAGGGTTAGGGTTAGGGTTAGGGTTAGGGTTAGGGTTAGGGTTAGGGTTAGGGTTAGGGTTAGGGTTAGGGTTAGGGTTAGGGTTAGGGTTAGGGTTAGGGTTAGGGTTAGGGTTAGGGTTAGGGTTAGGGTTAGGGTTAGGGTTAGGGTTAGGGTTAGGGTTAGGGTTAGGGTTAGGGTTAGGGTTAGGGTTAGGGTTAGGGTTAGGGTTAGGGTTAGGGTTAGGGTTAGGGTTAGGGTTAGGGTTAGGGTTAGGGTTAGGGTTAGGGTTAGGGTTAGGGTTAGGGTTAGGGTTAGGGTTAGGGTTAGGGTTAGGGTTAGGGTTAGGGTTAGGGTTAGGGTTAGGGTTAGGGTTAGGGTTAGGGTTAGGGTTAGGGTTAGGGTTAGGGTTAGGGTTAGGGTTAGGGTTAGGGTTAGGGTTAGGGTTAGGGTTAGGGTTAGGGTTAGGGTTAGGGTTAGGGTTAGGGTTAGGGTTAGGGTTAGGGTTAGGGTTAGGGTTAGGGTTAGGGTTAGGGTTAGGGTTAGGGTTAGGGTTAGGGTTAGGGTTAGGGTTAGGGTTAGGGTTAGGGTTAGGGTTAGGGTTAGGGTTAGGGTTAGGGTTAGGGTTAGGGTTAGGGTTAGGGTTAGGGTTAGGGTTAGGGTTAGGGTTAGGGTTAGGGTTAGGGTTAGGGTTAGGGTTAGGGTTAGGGTTAGGGTTAGGGTTAGGGTTAGGGTTAGGGTTAGGGTTAGGGTTAGGGTTAGGGTTAGGGTTAGGGTTAGGGTTAGGGTTAGGGTTAGGGTTAGGGTTAGGGTTAGGGTTAGGGTTAGGGTTAGGGTTAGGGTTAGGGTTAGGGTTAGGGTTAGGGTTAGGGTTAGGGTTAGGGTTAGGGTTAGGGTTAGGGTTAGGGTTAGGGTTAGGGTTAGGGTTAGGGTTAGGGTTAGGGTTAGGGTTAGGGTTAGGGTTAGGGTTAGGGTTAGGGTTAGGGTTAGGGTTAGGGTTAGGGTTAGGGTTAGGGTTAGGGTTAGGGTTAGGGTTAGGGTTAGGGTTAGGGTTAGGGTTAGGGTTAGGGTTAGGGTTAGGGTTAGGGTTAGGGTTAGGGTTAGGGTTAGGGTTAGGGTTAGGGTTAGGGTTAGGGTTAGGGTTAGGGTTAGGGTTAGGGTTAGGGTTAGGGTTAGGGTTAGGGTTAGGGTTAGGGTTAGGGTTAGGGTTAGGGTTAGGGTTAGGGTTAGGGTTAGGGTTAGGGTTAGGGTTAGGGTTAGGGTTAGGGTTAGGGTTAGGGTTAGGGTTAGGGTTAGGGTTAGGGTTAGGGTTAGGGTTAGGGTTAGGGTTAGGGTTAGGGTTAGGGTTAGGGTTAGGGTTAGGGTTAGGGTTAGGGTTAGGGTTAGGGTTAGGGTTAGGGTTAGGGTTAGGGTTAGGGTTAGGGTTAGGGTTAGGGTTAGGGTTAGGGTTAGGGTTAGGGTTAGGGTTAGGGTTAGGGTTAGGGTTAGGGTTAGGGTTAGGGTTAGGGTTAGGGTTAGGGTTAGGGTTAGGGTTAGGGTTAGGGTTAGGGTTAGGGTTAGGGTTAGGGTTAGGGTTAGGGTTAGGGTTAGGGTTAGGGTTAGGGTTAGGGTTAGGGTTAGGGTTAGGGTTAGGGTTAGGGTTAGGGTTAGGGTTAGGGTTAGGGTTAGGGTTAGGGTTAGGGTTAGGGTTAGGGTTAGGGTTAGGGTTAGGGTTAGGGTTAGGGTTAGGGTTAGGGTTAGGGTTAGGGTTAGGGTTAGGGTTAGGGTTAGGGTTAGGGTTAGGGTTAGGGTTAGGGTTAGGGTTAGGGTTAGGGTTAGGGTTAGGGTTAGGGTTAGGGTTAGGGTTAGGGTTAGGGTTAGGGTTAGGGTTAGGGTTAGGGTTAGGGTTAGGGTTAGGGTTAGGGTTAGGGTTAGGGTTAGGGTTAGGGTTAGGGTTAGGGTTAGGGTTAGGGTTAGGGTTAGGGTTAGGGTTAGGGTTAGGGTTAGGGTTAGGGTTAGGGTTAGGGTTAGGGTTAGGGTTAGGGTTAGGGTTAGGGTTAGGGTTAGGGTTAGGGTTAGGGTTAGGGTTAGGGTTAGGGTTAGGGTTAGGGTTAGGGTTAGGGTTAGGGTTAGGGTTAGGGTTAGGGTTAGGGTTAGGGTTAGGGTTAGGGTTAGGGTTAGGGTTAGGGTTAGGGTTAGGGTTAGGGTTAGGGTTAGGGTTAGGGTTAGGGTTAGGGTTAGGGTTAGGGTTAGGGTTAGGGTTAGGGTTAGGGTTAGGGTTAGGGTTAGGGTTAGGGTTAGGGTTAGGGTTAGGGTTAGGGTTAGGGTTAGGGTTAGGGTTAGGGTTAGGGTTAGGGTTAGGGTTAGGGTTAGGGTTAGGGTTAGGGTTAGGGTTAGGGTTAGGGTTAGGGTTAGGGTTAGGGTTAGGGTTAGGGTTAGGGTTAGGGTTAGGGTTAGGGTTAGGGTTAGGGTTAGGGTTAGGGTTAGGGTTAGGGTTAGGGTTAGGGTTAGGGTTAGGGTTAGGGTTAGGGTTAGGGTTAGGGTTAGGGTTAGGGTTAGGGTTAGGGTTAGGGTTAGGGTTAGGGTTAGGGTTAGGGTTAGGGTTAGGGTTAGGGTTAGGGTTAGGGTTAGGGTTAGGGTTAGGGTTAGGGTTAGGGTTAGGGTTAGGGTTAGGGTTAGGGTTAGGGTTAGGGTTAGGGTTAGGGTTAGGGTTAGGGTTAGGGTTAGGGTTAGGGTTAGGGTTAGGGTTAGGGTTAGGGTTAGGGTTAGGGTTAGGGTTAGGGTTAGGGTTAGGGTTAGGGTTAGGGTTAGGGTTAGGGTTAGGGTTAGGGTTAGGGTTAGGGTTAGGGTTAGGGTTAGGGTTAGGGTTAGGGTTAGGGTTAGGGTTAGGGTTAGGGTTAGGGTTAGGGTTAGGGTTAGGGTTAGGGTTAGGGTTAGGGTTAGGGTTAGGGTTAGGGTTAGGGTTAGGGTTAGGGTTAGGGTTAGGGTTAGGGTTAGGGTTAGGGTTAGGGTTAGGGTTAGGGTTAGGGTTAGGGTTAGGGTTAGGGTTAGGGTTAGGGTTAGGGTTAGGGTTAGGGTTAGGGTTAGGGTTAGGGTTAGGGTTAGGGTTAGGGTTAGGGTTAGGGTTAGGGTTAGGGTTAGGGTTAGGGTTAGGGTTAGGGTTAGGGTTAGGGTTAGGGTTAGGGTTAGGGTTAGGGTTAGGGTTAGGGTTAGGGTTAGGGTTAGGGTTAGGGTTAGGGTTAGGGTTAGGGTTAGGGTTAGGGTTAGGGTTAGGGTTAGGGTTAGGGTTAGGGTTAGGGTTAGGGTTAGGGTTAGGGTTAGGGTTAGGGTTAGGGTTAGGGTTAGGGTTAGGGTTAGGGTTAGGGTTAGGGTTAGGGTTAGGGTTAGGGTTAGGGTTAGGGTTAGGGTTAGGGTTAGGGTTAGGGTTAGGGTTAGGGTTAGGGTTAGGGTTAGGGTTAGGGTTAGGGTTAGGGTTAGGGTTAGGGTTAGGGTTAGGGTTAGGGTTAGGGTTAGGGTTAGGGTTAGGGTTAGGGTTAGGGTTAGGGTTAGGGTTAGGGTTAGGGTTAGGGTTAGGGTTAGGGTTAGGGTTAGGGTTAGGGTTAGGGTTAGGGTTAGGGTTAGGGTTAGGGTTAGGGTTAGGGTTAGGGTTAGGGTTAGGGTTAGGGTTAGGGTTAGGGTTAGGGTTAGGGTTAGGGTTAGGGTTAGGGTTAGGGTTAGGGTTAGGGTTAGGGTTAGGGTTAGGGTTAGGGTTAGGGTTAGGGTTAGGGTTAGGGTTAGGGTTAGGGTTAGGGTTAGGGTTAGGGTTAGGGTTAGGGTTAGGGTTAGGGTTAGGGTTAGGGTTAGGGTTAGGGTTAGGGTTAGGGTTAGGGTTAGGGTTAGGGTTAGGGTTAGGGTTAGGGTTAGGGTTAGGGTTAGGGTTAGGGTTAGGGTTAGGGTTAGGGTTAGGGTTAGGGTTAGGGTTAGGGTTAGGGTTAGGGTTAGGGTTAGGGTTAGGGTTAGGGTTAGGGTTAGGGTTAGGGTTAGGGTTAGGGTTAGGGTTAGGGTTAGGGTTAGGGTTAGGGTTAGGGTTAGGGTTAGGGTTAGGGTTAGGGTTAGGGTTAGGGTTAGGGTTAGGGTTAGGGTTAGGGTTAGGGTTAGGGTTAGGGTTAGGGTTAGGGTTAGGGTTAGGGTTAGGGTTAGGGTTAGGGTTAGGGTTAGGGTTAGGGTTAGGGTTAGGGTTAGGGTTAGGGTTAGGGTTAGGGTTAGGGTTAGGGTTAGGGTTAGGGTTAGGGTTAGGGTTAGGGTTAGGGTTAGGGTTAGGGTTAGGGTTAGGGTTAGGGTTAGGGTTAGGGTTAGGGTTAGGGTTAGGGTTAGGGTTAGGGTTAGGGTTAGGGTTAGGGTTAGGGTTAGGGTTAGGGTTAGGGTTAGGGTTAGGGTTAGGGTTAGGGTTAGGGTTAGGGTTAGGGTTAGGGTTAGGGTTAGGGTTAGGGTTAGGGTTAGGGTTAGGGTTAGGGTTAGGGTTAGGGTTAGGGTTAGGGTTAGGGTTAGGGTTAGGGTTAGGGTTAGGGTTAGGGTTAGGGTTAGGGTTAGGGTTAGGGTTAGGGTTAGGGTTAGGGTTAGGGTTAGGGTTAGGGTTAGGGTTAGGGTTAGGGTTAGGGTTAGGGTTAGGGTTAGGGTTAGGGTTAGGGTTAGGGTTAGGGTTAGGGTTAGGGTTAGGGTTAGGGTTAGGGTTAGGGTTAGGGTTAGGGTTAGGGTTAGGGTTAGGGTTAGGGTTAGGGTTAGGGTTAGGGTTAGGGTTAGGGTTAGGGTTAGGGTTAGGGTTAGGGTTAGGGTTAGGGTTAGGGTTAGGGTTAGGGTTAGGGTTAGGGTTAGGGTTAGGGTTAGGGTTAGGGTTAGGGTTAGGGTTAGGGTTAGGGTTAGGGTTAGGGTTAGGGTTAGGGTTAGGGTTAGGGTTAGGGTTAGGGTTAGGGTTAGGGTTAGGGTTAGGGTTAGGGTTAGGGTTAGGGTTAGGGTTAGGGTTAGGGTTAGGGTTAGGGTTAGGGTTAGGGTTAGGGTTAGGGTTAGGGTTAGGGTTAGGGTTAGGGTTAGGGTTAGGGTTAGGGTTAGGGTTAGGGTTAGGGTTAGGGTTAGGGTTAGGGTTAGGGTTAGGGTTAGGGTTAGGGTTAGGGTTAGGGTTAGGGTTAGGGTTAGGGTTAGGGTTAGGGTTAGGGTTAGGGTTAGGGTTAGGGTTAGGGTTAGGGTTAGGGTTAGGGTTAGGGTTAGGGTTAGGGTTAGGGTTAGGGTTAGGGTTAGGGTTAGGGTTAGGGTTAGGGTTAGGGTTAGGGTTAGGGTTAGGGTTAGGGTTAGGGTTAGGGTTAGGGTTAGGGTTAGGGTTAGGGTTAGGGTTAGGGTTAGGGTTAGGGTTAGGGTTAGGGTTAGGGTTAGGGTTAGGGTTAGGGTTAGGGTTAGGGTTAGGGTTAGGGTTAGGGTTAGGGTTAGGGTTAGGGTTAGGGTTAGGGTTAGGGTTAGGGTTAGGGTTAGGGTTAGGGTTAGGGTTAGGGTTAGGGTTAGGGTTAGGGTTAGGGTTAGGGTTAGGGTTAGGGTTAGGGTTAGGGTTAGGGTTAGGGTTAGGGTTAGGGTTAGGGTTAGGGTTAGGGTTAGGGTTAGGGTTAGGGTTAGGGTTAGGGTTAGGGTTAGGGTTAGGGTTAGGGTTAGGGTTAGGGTTAGGGTTAGGGTTAGGGTTAGGGTTAGGGTTAGGGTTAGGGTTAGGGTTAGGGTTAGGGTTAGGGTTAGGGTTAGGGTTAGGGTTAGGGTTAGGGTTAGGGTTAGGGTTAGGGTTAGGGTTAGGGTTAGGGTTAGGGTTAGGGTTAGGGTTAGGGTTAGGGTTAGGGTTAGGGTTAGGGTTAGGGTTAGGGTTAGGGTTAGGGTTAGGGTTAGGGTTAGGGTTAGGGTTAGGGTTAGGGTTAGGGTTAGGGTTAGGGTTAGGGTTAGGGTTAGGGTTAGGGTTAGGGTTAGGGTTAGGGTTAGGGTTAGGGTTAGGGTTAGGGTTAGGGTTAGGGTTAGGGTTAGGGTTAGGGTTAGGGTTAGGGTTAGGGTTAGGGTTAGGGTTAGGGTTAGGGTTAGGGTTAGGGTTAGGGTTAGGGTTAGGGTTAGGGTTAGGGTTAGGGTTAGGGTTAGGGTTAGGGTTAGGGTTAGGGTTAGGGTTAGGGTTAGGGTTAGGGTTAGGGTTAGGGTTAGGGTTAGGGTTAGGGTTAGGGTTAGGGTTAGGGTTAGGGTTAGGGTTAGGGTTAGGGTTAGGGTTAGGGTTAGGGTTAGGGTTAGGGTTAGGGTTAGGGTTAGGGTTAGGGTTAGGGTTAGGGTTAGGGTTAGGGTTAGGGTTAGGGTTAGGGTTAGGGTTAGGGTTAGGGTTAGGGTTAGGGTTAGGGTTAGGGTTAGGGTTAGGGTTAGGGTTAGGGTTAGGGTTAGGGTTAGGGTTAGGGTTAGGGTTAGGGTTAGGGTTAGGGTTAGGGTTAGGGTTAGGGTTAGGGTTAGGGTTAGGGTTAGGGTTAGGGTTAGGGTTAGGGTTAGGGTTAGGGTTAGGGTTAGGGTTAGGGTTAGGGTTAGGGTTAGGGTTAGGGTTAGGGTTAGGGTTAGGGTTAGGGTTAGGGTTAGGGTTAGGGTTAGGGTTAGGGTTAGGGTTAGGGTTAGGGTTAGGGTTAGGGTTAGGGTTAGGGTTAGGGTTAGGGTTAGGGTTAGGGTTAGGGTTAGGGTTAGGGTTAGGGTTAGGGTTAGGGTTAGGGTTAGGGTTAGGGTTAGGGTTAGGGTTAGGGTTAGGGTTAGGGTTAGGGTTAGGGTTAGGGTTAGGGTTAGGGTTAGGGTTAGGGTTAGGGTTAGGGTTAGGGTTAGGGTTAGGGTTAGGGTTAGGGTTAGGGTTAACCCTAACCCTAACCCTAACCCTAACCCTAACCCTAACCCTAACCCTAACCCTAACCCTAACCCTAACCCTAACCCTAACCCTAACCCTAACCCTAACCCTAACCCTAACCCTAACCCTAACCCTAACCCTAACCCTAACCCTAACCCTAACCCTAACCCTAACCCTAACCCTAACCCTAACCCTAACCCTAACCCTAACCCTAACCCTAACCCTAACCCTAACCCTAACCCTAACCCTAACCCTAACCCTAACCCTAACCCTAACCCTAACCCTAACCCTAACCCTAACCCTAACCCTAACCCTAACCCTAACCCTAACCCTAACCCTAACCCTAACCCTAACCCTAACCCTAACCCTAACCCTAACCCTAACCCTAACCCTAACCCTAACCCTAACCCTAACCCTAACCCTAACCCTAACCCTAACCCTAACCCTAACCCTAACCCTAACCCTAACCCTAACCCTAACCCTAACCCTAACCCTAACCCTAACCCTAACCCTAACCCTAACCCTAACCCTAACCCTAACCCTAACCCTAACCCTAACCCTAACCCTAACCCTAACCCTAACCCTAACCCTAACCCTAACCCTAACCCTAACCCTAACCCTAACCCTAACCCTAACCCTAACCCTAACCCTAACCCTAACCCTAACCCTAACCCTAACCCTAACCCTAACCCTAACCCTAACCCTAACCCTAACCCTAACCCTAACCCTAACCCTAACCCTAACCCTAACCCTAACCCTAACCCTAACCCTAACCCTAACCCTAACCCTAACCCTAACCCTAACCCTAACCCTAACCCTAACCCTAACCCTAACCCTAACCCTAACCCTAACCCTAACCCTAACCCTAACCCTAACCCTAACCCTAACCCTAACCCTAACCCTAACCCTAACCCTAACCCTAACCCTAACCCTAACCCTAACCCTAACCCTAACCCTAACCCTAACCCTAACCCTAACCCTAACCCTAACCCTAACCCTAACCCTAACCCTAACCCTAACCCTAACCCTAACCCTAACCCTAACCCTAACCCTAACCCTAACCCTAACCCTAACCCTAACCCTAACCCTAACCCTAACCCTAACCCTAACCCTAACCCTAACCCTAACCCTAACCCTAACCCTAACCCTAACCCTAACCCTAACCCTAACCCTAACCCTAACCCTAACCCTAACCCTAACCCTAACCCTAACCCTAACCCTAACCCTAACCCTAACCCTAACCCTAACCCTAACCCTAACCCTAACCCTAACCCTAACCCTAACCCTAACCCTAACCCTAACCCTAACCCTAACCCTAACCCTAACCCTAACCCTAACCCTAACCCTAACCCTAACCCTAACCCTAACCCTAACCCTAACCCTAACCCTAACCCTAACCCTAACCCTAACCCTAACCCTAACCCTAACCCTAACCCTAACCCTAACCCTAACCCTAACCCTAACCCTAACCCTAACCCTAACCCTAACCCTAACCCTAACCCTAACCCTAACCCTAACCCTAACCCTAACCCTAACCCTAACCCTAACCCTAACCCTAACCCTAACCCTAACCCTAACCCTAACCCTAACCCTAACCCTAACCCTAACCCTAACCCTAACCCTAACCCTAACCCTAACCCTAACCCTAACCCTAACCCTAACCCTAACCCTAACCCTAACCCTAACCCTAACCCTAACCCTAACCCTAACCCTAACCCTAACCCTAACCCTAACCCTAACCCTAACCCTAACCCTAACCCTAACCCTAACCCTAACCCTAACCCTAACCCTAACCCTAACCCTAACCCTAACCCTAACCCTAACCCTAACCCTAACCCTAACCCTAACCCTAACCCTAACCCTAACCCTAACCCTAACCCTAACCCTAACCCTAACCCTAACCCTAACCCTAACCCTAACCCTAACCCTAACCCTAACCCTAACCCTAACCCTAACCCTAACCCTAACCCTAACCCTAACCCTAACCCTAACCCTAACCCTAACCCTAACCCTAACCCTAACCCTAACCCTAACCCTAACCCTAACCCTAACCCTAACCCTAACCCTAACCCTAACCCTAACCCTAACCCTAACCCTAACCCTAACCCTAACCCTAACCCTAACCCTAACCCTAACCCTAACCCTAACCCTAACCCTAACCCTAACCCTAACCCTAACCCTAACCCTAACCCTAACCCTAACCCTAACCCTAACCCTAACCCTAACCCTAACCCTAACCCTAACCCTAACCCTAACCCTAACCCTAACCCTAACCCTAACCCTAACCCTAACCCTAACCCTAACCCTAACCCTAACCCTAACCCTAACCCTAACCCTAACCCTAACCCTAACCCTAACCCTAACCCTAACCCTAACCCTAACCCTAACCCTAACCCTAACCCTAACCCTAACCCTAACCCTAACCCTAACCCTAACCCTAACCCTAACCCTAACCCTAACCCTAACCCTAACCCTAACCCTAACCCTAACCCTAACCCTAACCCTAACCCTAACCCTAACCCTAACCCTAACCCTAACCCTAACCCTAACCCTAACCCTAACCCTAACCCTAACCCTAACCCTAACCCTAACCCTAACCCTAACCCTAACCCTAACCCTAACCCTAACCCTAACCCTAACCCTAACCCTAACCCTAACCCTAACCCTAACCCTAACCCTAACCCTAACCCTAACCCTAACCCTAACCCTAACCCTAACCCTAACCCTAACCCTAACCCTAACCCTAACCCTAACCCTAACCCTAACCCTAACCCTAACCCTAACCCTAACCCTAACCCTAACCCTAACCCTAACCCTAACCCTAACCCTAACCCTAACCCTAACCCTAACCCTAACCCTAACCCTAACCCTAACCCTAACCCTAACCCTAACCCTAACCCTAACCCTAACCCTAACCCTAACCCTAACCCTAACCCTAACCCTAACCCTAACCCTAACCCTAACCCTAACCCTAACCCTAACCCTAACCCTAACCCTAACCCTAACCCTAACCCTAACCCTAACCCTAACCCTAACCCTAACCCTAACCCTAACCCTAACCCTAACCCTAACCCTAACCCTAACCCTAACCCTAACCCTAACCCTAACCCTAACCCTAACCCTAACCCTAACCCTAACCCTAACCCTAACCCTAACCCTAACCCTAACCCTAACCCTAACCCTAACCCTAACCCTAACCCTAACCCTAACCCTAACCCTAACCCTAACCCTAACCCTAACCCTAACCCTAACCCTAACCCTAACCCTAACCCTAACCCTAACCCTAACCCTAACCCTAACCCTAACCCTAACCCTAACCCTAACCCTAACCCTAACCCTAACCCTAACCCTAACCCTAACCCTAACCCTAACCCTAACCCTAACCCTAACCCTAACCCTAACCCTAACCCTAACCCTAACCCTAACCCTAACCCTAACCCTAACCCTAACCCTAACCCTAACCCTAACCCTAACCCTAACCCTAACCCTAACCCTAACCCTAACCCTAACCCTAACCCTAACCCTAACCCTAACCCTAACCCTAACCCTAACCCTAACCCTAACCCTAACCCTAACCCTAACCCTAACCCTAACCCTAACCCTAACCCTAACCCTAACCCTAACCCTAACCCTAACCCTAACCCTAACCCTAACCCTAACCCTAACCCTAACCCTAACCCTAACCCTAACCCTAACCCTAACCCTAACCCTAACCCTAACCCTAACCCTAACCCTAACCCTAACCCTAACCCTAACCCTAACCCTAACCCTAACCCTAACCCTAACCCTAACCCTAACCCTAACCCTAACCCTAACCCTAACCCTAACCCTAACCCTAACCCTAACCCTAACCCTAACCCTAACCCTAACCCTAACCCTAACCCTAACCCTAACCCTAACCCTAACCCTAACCCTAACCCTAACCCTAACCCTAACCCTAACCCTAACCCTAACCCTAACCCTAACCCTAACCCTAACCCTAACCCTAACCCTAACCCTAACCCTAACCCTAACCCTAACCCTAACCCTAACCCTAACCCTAACCCTAACCCTAACCCTAACCCTAACCCTAACCCTAACCCTAACCCTAACCCTAACCCTAACCCTAACCCTAACCCTAACCCTAACCCTAACCCTAACCCTAACCCTAACCCTAACCCTAACCCTAACCCTAACCCTAACCCTAACCCTAACCCTAACCCTAACCCTAACCCTAACCCTAACCCTAACCCTAACCCTAACCCTAACCCTAACCCTAACCCTAACCCTAACCCTAACCCTAACCCTAACCCTAACCCTAACCCTAACCCTAACCCTAACCCTAACCCTAACCCTAACCCTAACCCTAACCCTAACCCTAACCCTAACCCTAACCCTAACCCTAACCCTAACCCTAACCCTAACCCTAACCCTAACCCTAACCCTAACCCTAACCCTAACCCTAACCCTAACCCTAACCCTAACCCTAACCCTAACCCTAACCCTAACCCTAACCCTAACCCTAACCCTAACCCTAACCCTAACCCTAACCCTAACCCTAACCCTAACCCTAACCCTAACCCTAACCCTAACCCTAACCCTAACCCTAACCCTAACCCTAACCCTAACCCTAAC
>NW_027621674.1:0-52500 GCF_964198595.1 Lampetra fluviatilis | reverse complement strand
CTCACTCACTCACCCACTCACTCACCCACTCACTCACTCAATCAATCAATCAATCACTCACTCACCCACTAACTCACTCACTCACCCACCCACTCACTCACCCACTCACTCACTCACCCACTCACTCACTCACTCAATCAATCAATCACTCACCCACCCACCCACCCACTAACTCACTCACCAACTCACTCACCCACTCACTCACTCAATCAATCAATCACTCACTCACCCACCCACTAACTCACTCACTCACCCACCCACTCACTCACTCACCCACTCACTCACTCACTCAATCAATCAATCAATCACTCACCCACCCACCCACTAACTCACTCACCCACCCACTCACCCACTCACTCACTCACTCACCCACCCACCCACTCACTCACTCACCCACCCACCCACCCACCCACTCACCCACCCACTCACTCACTCACCCACCCACCCACCCACTCACTCACTCACTCACTCACCCACCCACCCACTCACTCACCCACTCATCCACGCACTCATCCACCCACCCACCCATTCACCCACTCACTCACCCACTCACTCGCCCACTCACTCGCTCACTCACCAACTCACTCACCCACCCACTCACTGACTCACTCACTCACCCACTCACCCACCCACTCACCCACTCACCCACTCAGCCACTCACCCACTCACCAACCCACTCAACCACTCACCCACTCACTCACCCACTCACTCACTTACTGACCCACGCACTCACCCACTCACCTACTCACTCACTCACTCACCCACCCACTCACCGACTCACTCACCCACTCACTCACTCACCCACTCACTCACCCACCCACTCACCGACTCACTCACCCACTCACTCACCCACCCACCCACCCACTCACTCACTCACCCACTCACCCACTCAATCAATCAATCAATCACTTACTCACCCACTCACCCACCCACTCACCCACTCACCCACCCACCCACTCGCTCACCCACCCACCCACTCACTCACTCAATCAATCAATCACTCACCCACCCACCCACCCACTCACCCACCCACCCACCCACCCACCCACTCACTCACTCACCCACCCACCCACCCACCCACTCACCCACCCCACCCACTCACCCACTCACCCACCCACCCATCCACCCACCCACCCACTCACTAACCCACTCACCCACCCACTCACTCACTCACCCACTCACCCACCCACTCACCCACTCAGCCACTCACCCACCCACCCATTTACTCACTCACTCACTCACCCACCCACCCACTCAACCACCCACCCACCCACCCACTCACTCACCCACTCACCCACCCACTCACTCACTCACTCACCCACTCACCCACCCACTCACTCACCCACGCACTCACTCACTCACCCATTCACTCACTCACCTACTCACTCACTCACCCACCCACTCACCGACTCACTCACCCACTCACCCACTCACCGACTCACTCACCCATCCACTCACCCACCCACTCACCCATTCACTCACTCACCCACTCACTCACCCACCCACTCACCGACTCACTCACTCACCACTCACTCACTCACCCACCCACACACTCACCCACTCACTCACCCACTCACCCACTCAATCAATCAATCACTTACTCACCCACTCACTCACCCACTCACCAACTCACCCACTCACTCACCCACTCACCCACTCACCCACTCACTCACCCACTCACCCACCCACTCACTCACTCACTCGCTCACTCACCCACTCACTCACCCACCCACTCACTCACCCACTCAGCCACTCACCCATTCACCGACCCACTCACCCACCCACTCACCCACTCACTCACTCACCCCTCTCACCCACCCACTCACTCACCCACTCACCCACCCACTCACTCACCCACTCACCCACTCAGCCACTCACCCACTCACCGACCCACTCACCCACCCACCCACTTACCGACCCACTCAACCACTCACCCACTCACTCACCCACTCACCCACTCACCCACCCACTCACTCACTCACTCACCCACGCACTCACTCACCCACCCACCCACCCACCCACTCACCCACCCACCCACCCACTCAACCACCCACCCACCCACTCACTCACCCACCCACCCACCCACTCACTCACTCACCCACCCACCCACCCACTCACCCACCCACTCACCCACTCACTCACTCACTCACCCACTCACCCACCCACTCACTCACCCACGCACTCACCCATTCACTCACCCACTCACTCACTCACCTACTCACTCACTCACTCACTCACCCACCCACTCACCGACTCACTCACCCACTCACTCACCCCACTCACCCATCCACTCACCCACCCACTCACCCACTCACCCACTCACTCACTCACTCACCCACTCACCCACCCACTCACTCACTCACCCACGCACTCACCCATTCACTCACCCACTCACTCACTCACCTACTCACTCACTCACTCACCCACCCACTCACCGACTCACTCACCCACTCACCCACTCACCGACTCACTCACCCACTCACCCATCCACTCACCCACCCACTCACCCACTCACTCACTCACCCACTCACCGACTCACTCACCCACTCACTCACTCACCCACCCACTCACTCACTCACCCACTCACTCACCCACTCACCCACTCAATCAATCAATCACTTACTCACCCACTCACTCACTCACCCACTCACCCACTTGCCCACTCACTCACCCACTCACCCACTCACCCACTCACTCACCCACTCACCCACCCACTCACTCACCCAGTCACCCACCCACTCACTCACCCACTCACCCACCCACTCACTCACCCACTCAGCCACTCACCCATTCACCGACCTACTCACCCACCCACTCACCCACTCACTCACTCACCCTCTCACCCACCCACTCACTCACCCACTCACCCACCCACTCACTCACTCACCCACTCAGCCACTCACCCACTCACCGACCCACTCACCCACCCACCCCACTCACCCACCCAACCACCCACTCACCCACCCACCCACCCACCCACTCACTCACTCACTCACCCACCCACCCACCCACTCAACCACCCACCCACCCACCCACTCAACCACCCACCCACCCACCCACTCACCCACCCACCCACCCACCCACCCACTCACTCACTCACCCACCCACCCACCCACCCACCCCACTCACTCACTCACTCACTCACCCACCCACTCACCCACTCACCCACCCACCCACTCACCCTCTCACCCACTCACTCACTCACCCACCCACCCACCCACTCACTCACCCACCCACCCACCCACCCACCCACTCACTCACTCACTCACCCACCCACCCACTCACCCACCCACTCACCCACTCACCCACTCACTCAATCAATCAATCAATCACTCACCCACCCACCCACCCACTAACTCACTCACCCACTCACCCACTCACTCACCCACCCACTCACTCACTCACCCACCCACCCATCCACTCACTCACCCACCCACCCACCCACTCACTCACCCACCCACCCACTCACCCACCCACCCACCCACCCACTCACCCACCCACCCACCCACTCACACACTCACACACTCACCCACTCACCCACCCACTCATCCACCCACCCACTCACTCACCCACTCACTCACTCGCTCACTCACTCACCCACTCACTCACCCACCCACTCACCCACTCACTCACTCACCCACTCACCCACTCACCCACCCACTCAGCCACTCACCCACTCACCGACCCACTCAACCACCCACCCACTCACCCACCCACCCATTTACTCACTCACTCACCCACCCACCCACCCACTCAACCACCCACCCACGCACTCACTCACTCACTCACTCACCCCACCCACCCCACCCACCACCCACTCACTCACTCACTCACCCACCCACCCACTCACCCACTCACTCACCCACCCACCCCACTCACTCCCCCACTCACCCACCCACCCACCCACTCACCCACTCACCAACTCACCCACTCACTCGCTCACTCACCCACTCACTCACCCACTCACTCACCCACCCACTCACTCACCCACGCACCTACCCACTCAGCCACCCACCCACTCACTCACCCACTCACCCACTCACCCACCCACCCAACCACTCACCCACTCACTCACTCACCCACCCACCCACCCAACCACCCACCCACCCACCCAACCACCCACCCACCCAACCAACCACCCACCCACCCAACCACCCAACCACCCACCCACTCACCCACCACTCACCCACCCACTCATCTACCCACTCACCCACCCACCCACCCACTCACTCACCCACTCACCCACCCACCCACTCACCCACTCACTCACTCACCCACTTACCCACCCACCCACTCAGCCACTCACCCACTCACCGACCCACTCAACCACTCAACCACTCACCCACTCACTCACCCACTCACTCACTCACCCACTCACCCACCCACTCACTCACTCACCCACGCACTCACTCACCCATTCACTCACTCACTCACTCACCCACTCACCGACTCACTCACCCACTCACCCACTCACCAACTCACTCACCCACTCACTCACCCACCCACCCACCCACCCACTCACCCACTCACTCACTCACCCACTCACTCACCCACCCACTCACCGACTCACTCACCAACTCACTCACTCACCTACCCACTCACTCACCCACTCATTCACCCACTCACTCACCCACTCAATCAATCAATCAATCACTTACTCACCCACTCACTCACCCACTCACCCACCCACTCACTCACCCACTCACCCACTCACCCACTCACTCACCCACTCACCCACTCACCCACTCACTCACCCACTCACCCACTCACTCACCCACTCACCCACTCACTCACCCACTCACTCACTCACCCACTCAGCCACTCACCCACTCACCCACCCACTCACTCACCCCACTCACTCACTGACTCACCCACTCAGCCACTCACCCATTCACCGACCCACTCACCCACCCACTCACTCACTCACCCTCTCACCCACCCACTCACTCACCCACTCACCCACCCACCCACTCACCCACTCAGCCACTCACCCACTCACCGACCCACTCACCCACCCACCCAACCACCCACTCACCCACTCACCCACCCACCCACCCACCCACCCCACTCACTCACTCACTCACCCACCCACCCACCCACTCACTCACTCACCCACCCACCCCCCCACTCACTCACTCACTCACCCACCCCACCCACTCACCCACCCACCCACTCACTCAATCAATCACTCACCCACCCACCCACTAACTCACTCACCCACCCACTCACCCACTCACTCACTCACCCACCCACTCACTCACCCACCCACCCACCCACTCACTCACTCACCCACCCACCCACCCACTCACCCACCCACCCACCCACTCACTCACCCACCCACCCACACACTCACCCACTCACCCACCCACTCATCCACCCACCCACCCACTCACCCACTCACTCACTCGCTCACCCACCCACCCACTAACTCACTCACCCACCCACTCACCCACTCACTCACTCACCCACCCCACTCACTCACCCACCCACTCACTCACCCACCCACCCACCCACCCACTCACTCACCCACCCACCCACTCACCCACCCACCCACTCACCCACCCACCCACCCACTCACTCACCCACACACTCACCCACTCACCCACACACTCACCCACTCACCCACCCACTCAACCACCCACCCACTCACCCACCCACCCACCCATTTACTCACTCACTCACCCACCCACCCACTCAACCACCCACCCACTCACCCACTCACCCACCCACCCACTCACTCACCCACCCACCCACCCACTCACCCACCCACTCACTCACTCACTCACCCACCCACCCACCCACTCACCCACTCACCAACTCACTCACCCACTCACTCGCTCACTCACCCACTCACTCACCCCACTCACTCACCCACCCACTCACCCACTCACTCACCCACGCACCCACGCACTCAGCCACCCACCCACTCACTCACCCACCCACTCACCCACTCACCCACCCACCCAACCACTCACCCCACTCACTCACCCACCCACTCACTCACCCACTCAACCACCCACTCACTCACTCACCCACCCACCCACTCAGCCACTCACCCACTCACCGACCCACTCAACCACTCACCCACTCACTCACCCACTCACCGACTCACTCACTCACTCCACCCCACCCACTCACCCACCCACTCACCCACCCACTCACTCACCCACTCACTCACCCACTCAATCAATCAATCAATCACTTACTCACCCACTCACTCACCCACTCACTCACTCACTCACACCCACTCACCCACTCACCCACCCACTCACTCACCCACTCACTCACCCACTCACCCACTCACTCACCCACTCACCCACTCACCCACTCACTCACCCACTCACTCACTCACGCACTCACTCACTCACTCAATCAATCACTCACTCACCCACCCACTCACCCACCCACCCACTAACTCACTCACCCACCCACCCACCCACCCATTTACTCACTCACTCACCCACCCACCCACTCAACCACCCACCCACTCACCCACTCACCCACCCACCCACCCACCCACCCACTCACCCACCCACCCACCCACCCACCCACTCACCCACTCACCAACTCACTCACCCACTCACTCGCTCACTCACCCACTCACTCACTCACCCACTCACTCACCCACCCACTCACCCACTCACTCACTCACCCACTCACCCACTCACTCACCCACGCACCCACCCACTCAGCCACCCACCCACTCACTCACCCACCCTCTCACCCACTCACCCACCCACCCAACCACTCACCCACTCACTCACCCACCCACTCACTCACCCACTCAACCACCCACCCACCCAACCACCCACCCACAACCACCCACTCACCCACCCACTCACTCACTCACTCACTCAATCACCCACCCACTCACCCACTCACTCACTCACTCACCCACCCACCCACTCAGCCACTCACCCATTCACCGACCCACTCAACCACTCACCCACTCACTCACTCACTCACCCACTCACTCACTCACTCACTCACCCACTCACCCACTCATTCACTCACCCACAGCACTCACTCACCCACTCACTCACCCATTCACTCACCCCACTCACTCACTCACTCACCCACTCACCGACTCACTCACTCACTCACCCACCCACTCACTCACCCACCCACCCACCCACCCACTCACCCACTCACTCACTCGCTCACCCACCCACCCACTAACTCACTCACCCACCCACTCACCCACTCGCTCACTCACCCACCCACTCACTCACCCACCCACCCCACCCACTCACTCACCCACCCACCCCACTCACCCACCACACCACTCACCCACCCACCCACCCACTCACTCACCCACACACTCACCCACTCACCCACCCACTCAACCACCCACCCACTCACCCACCCACCCACCCATTTACTCACTCACTCACCCACCCACCCACTCAACCACCCACCCACTCACCCACTCACCCACTCACCCACCCACCCACTCACTCACCCACCCACCCACCCACCCACTCACCCACCCACTCACTCACTCACTCACACCCACCCACCCACCCACTCACCCACTCACCAACTCACTCACCCACTCACTCGCTCACTCACCCACTCACTCACCCACTCACTCACCCACCCACTCACCCACTCACTCACCCACGCACCCACCCACTCAGCCACCCACCCACTCACTCACCCACCCACTCACCCACTCACCCACCCACCCAACCACTCACTCACTCACCCACCCACCCACCCACTCACCCACTCACCAACTCACTCACCCACTCACCCACTCACTCGCTCACTCACCCACTCACTCACCCACTCACTCACCCACCCACTCACCCACTCACTCACCCACGCACCCACCCACTCAGCCACCCACCCACTCACTCACCCACCCACTCACCCACTCACCCACCCACCCAACCACTCACCCACTCACTCACCCACCCACTCACTCACCCACTCAACCACCCACCCACCCAACCACCCACCCACCCAACCACCCACCCACTCACCCACCCACTCACCCACCCACTCACTCACTCACCCACCCCACTCACCCACTCACTCACTCACTCACCCACCCACCCACTCAGCCACTCACCCACTCACCGACCCACTCAACCACTCACCCACTCACTCACTCACTCACCCACTCACCCACTCACTCACTCACCCACTCACCCACTCATTCACTCACCCACGCACTCACTCACCCACTCACTCACCCATTCACTCACCCACTCACTCACCCACTCACTCACTCACTCACCCACTCACCGACTCACTCACTCACTCACCCACCCACTCACCCACCCACTCACCCACCCACTCACTCACCCACTCACTCACCCACTCAATCAATCAATCAATCACTTACTCACCCACTCACTCACCCACTCACTCACTCACTCACTCACCCACTCACCCACTCACCCACCCACTCACTCACCCACTCACTCACCCACTCACTCACTCACTCACCCACTCACCCACTCACCCACTCACTCACCCACTCACTCACTCACTCACGCACTCACTCACTCACTCAATCAATCAATCACTCACTCACCCACCCACTCACCCACCCACCCACTAACTCACTCACCCACCCACCCACCCACCCATTTACTCACTCACTCACCCACCCACCCACTCAACCACCCACCCACTCACCCACTCACCCACTCACCCACCCACCCACCCACTCACTCACTCACCCACCCACCCACCCACCCACCCACCCACTCACCCACCCACCCACCCACCCACTCACCCACTCACCAACTCACTCACCCACTCACTCGCTCACTCACCCACTCACTCACTCACCCACTCAATCACCCACCCACTCACCCACTCACTCACTCACCCCACTCACCCACCCACTCACCCACCCACCCACTAACTCACTCACCCACCCACCCACCCACCCACCCATTTACTCACTCACTCACCCACCCACCCACTCACCCACTCACCCACCCACCCACCCACCCACTCACCCACCCACCCACCCACCCACCCACTCACCCACCCACCCACCCACCCACCCACTCACCCACTCACCAACTCACTCACCCACTCACTCGCTCACTCACCCACTCACTCACTCACCCACTCACTCACCCACCCACTCACCCACTCACTCACTCACCCACTCACCCACTCACTCACCCACGCACCCACCCACTCAGCCACCCACCCACTCACTCACCCACCCACTCACCCACTCACCCACCCACCCAACCACTCACCCACTCACTCACCCACCCACTCACTCACCCACTCAACCACCCACCCACCCAACCACCCACCCACCCAACCACCCACTCACCCACCCACTCACTCACTCACTCAATCACCCACCCACTCACCCACTCACTCACTCACTCACCCACCCACCCACTCAGCCACTCACCCATTCACCGACCCACTCAACCACTCACCCACTCACTCACTCACTCACCCACTCACTCACTCACTCACTCACCCACTCACCCACTCATTCACTCACCCACGCACTCACTCACCCACTCACTCACCCATTCACTCACCCACTCACTCACTCACTCACCCACTCACCGACTCACTCACTCACTCACCCACCCACTCACTCACCCACCCACCCACCCACTCACCCACTCACTCACTCGCTCACCCACCCACCCACTAACTCACTCACCCACCCACTCACCCACTCGCTCACTCACCCACCCACTCACTCACCCACCCACTCACTCACCCACCCACCCACCCACCCACCCACCCACTCACTCACCCACACACTCACCCACTCACCCACCCACTCAACCACCCACCCACTCACCCACCCACCCACCCATTTACTCACTCACTCACCCACCCACCCACTCAACCACCCACCCACTCACCCACTCACCCACTCACCCACCCACCCACTCACTCACCCACCCACCCACCCACCCACCCACTCACCCACCCACTCACTCACTCACTCACCCACCCACCCACCCACTCACCCACTCACCAACTCACTCACCCACTCACTCGCTCACTCACCCACTCACTCACCCACTCACTCACCCACCCACTCACCCACTCACTCACCCACGCACCCACCCACTCAGCCACCCACCCACTCACTCACCCACCCACTCACCCACTCACCCACCCACCCAACCACTCACTCACTCACCCACCCACCCACCCACTCACCCACTCACCAACTCACTCACCCACTCACTCGCTCACTCACCCACTCACTCACCCACTCACTCACCCACCCACTCACCCACTCACTCACCCACGCACCCACCCACTCAGCCACCCACCCACTCACTCACCCACCCACTCACCCACTCACCCACCCACCCAACCACTCACCCACTCACTCACCCACCCACTCACTCACCCACTCAACCACCCACCCACCCAACCACCCACCCACCCAACCACCCACCCACTCACCCACCCACTCACCCACCCACTCACTCACTCACCCACCCACTCACCCACTCACTCACTCACTCACCCACCCACCCACCCACTCAGCCACTCACCCACTCACCGACCCACTCAACCACTCACCCACTCACTCACTCACTCACCCACTCACCCACTCACCCACTCACCCACTCACCCACTCATTCACTCACCCACGCACTCACTCACCCACTCACTCACCCACTCACTCACCCACTCACTCACTCACTCACCCACTCACCGACTCACTCACTCACTCACCCACCCACTCACCCACCCACTCACCCACCCACTCACTCACCCACTCACTCACCCACTCAATCAATCAATCAATCACTTACTCACCCACTCACTCACCCACTCATTCACTCACTCACTCACCCACTCACCCACTCACCCACCCACTCACTCACCCACTCACTCACCCACTCACTCACTCACTCACCCACTCACCCACTCACCCACTCACTCACCCACTCACTCACTCACTCACGCACTCACTCACTCACTCAATCAATCAATCACTCACTCACCCACCCACTCACCCACCCACCCACTAACTCACTCACCCACCCACCCACCCACCCACCCATTTACTCACTCACTCACCCACCCACCCACTCAACCACCCACCCACTCACCCACTCACCCACTCACCCACTCACCCACCCACCCACCCACTCACTCACCCACCCACCCACCCACCCACTCACCCACCCACCCACCCACCCACTCACCCACTCACCAACTCACTCACCCACTCACTCGCTCACTCACACCACTCACTCACTCACCCACTCACTCACCCACCCACTCACCCACTCACTCACTCACCCACTCACCCACTCACTCACCCACGCACCCACCCACTCAGCCACCCACCCACTCACTCACCCACCCACTCACCCACTCACCCACCCACCCAACCACTCACCCACTCACTCACCCACCCACTCACTCACCCACTCAACCACCCACCCACCCAACCACCCACCCACCCAACCACCCACCCACCCACCCACTCACCCACCCACTCACTCACTCACTCACTCAATCACCCACCCACTCACCCACTCACTCACTCACTCACCCACCCACCCACTCAGCCACTCACCCATTCACCGACCCACTCAACCACTCACCCACTCACTCACTCACTCACCCACTCACTCACTCACTCACCCACTCACCCACTCATTCACTCACCCACGCACTCACTCACCCACTCACTCACCCACTCAATCACTCACTCACCCACTCACCGACTCACTCACTCACTCACCCACCCACTCACTCACCCACCCACTCACCCACTCACTCACTCACTCACTCACCCACTCACTCACCCACCCACTCACCGACTCACTCACACACTCACCCACTCACCCACTCACCCACCCACTCACTCACCCACTCACTCACCCACTCACTCACCCACTCAATCAATCAATCAATCACTTACTCACCCACTCACTCACCCACTCACTCACTCACTCACCCACTCACTCACTCACCCACTCACCCACTCACCCACCCACTCACCCACTCACCCACTCACTCACCCACTCACCCACTCACCCACTCACTCACCCACTCACTCACTCACTCACTCACTCACGCACTCACTCACTCACTCAATCAATCAATCACTCACTCACCCACCCACCCACCCACTCACCCACCCACCCACCCACTAACTCACTCACCCACCCACCCACCCACTCACTCACTCACCCACCCACCCACTCACCCACCCACTCACTCACCCACCCACCCACCCACCCACTCATCCACCCACCCACCCACTCACTCGCTCACTCACCCACTGACTCACCCACCCACTCCCCCACTCACTCACTCACCCACCCACTCACCCACTCAGCCACTCACCCACTCACCGACCCACTTAACCACCCACCCACTCACCCACCCACCCACTTACTCACTCACTCACCCACCCACCCACCCACCCACTCACCCACCCACCCACCCACTCACCCACCCACCCACCCACCCACCCACTCACCCACCCACCCACCCACTCACCCACCGACCCACCCACTCACCCACCCACCCACCCACTCACCCACCCACTCACCCACTCACCCACCCACCCACTCACCCACTCACCCACCCACTCACCCACCCACTCACCCACTCACCCACCCACTCACCCACTCACCCATCCACCCACCCACCCACTCACCCACCCCACCCACTCACTCACCCACCCACCCACCCACTCACCCACCCACTCACTCACCCACCCACCCACCCACTCACTCACTCACCCACCCACTCATCCACCCACCCACCCGCTCACTCACCAACTCACTCGCTCACTCACCCACTCACTCACCCACCTACTCACTCACCCACTCACTCACCCACCCACTCACTCACCCACCCACTCACTCACCCACCCACCCACTCACTCACTCACTCACCCACCCACTCACTCACTCACCCACCCACCCACCCACTCACTCACTCACCCACCCACTCACTCACCCCACCCACCCACTCACTCACCCACCCACTCACTCACTCACCCACCCACTCACCCACCCACCCACCCACCCACTCACGCACTCACCCACTCAGCCACTCACCCACTCACCGACCCACTCACCCACCCACCCACGCACCCACCCACTCACTCACCCACTCACTCACTCACCCACTCACTTACCCACTCACTCACTCACTCACCCACTCACTCACCCACTCACTCACTCTTTCACCCACTCACTCACTCACCCACTCACCCACTCACCCACCCACTCACTCACTCACCCACGCACTCACTCACCCACGCACTCACCCACCCACCCACCCACTTACTCACTCACTCACCCACCCACCCACCCACTCACCCACCCACCCACTCACCCACCCACCCACTCACCCACCCACCCACCCACTCACCCACCCACCCACCCACTCACCCACCGACCCACCCACTCACCCACCCACCCACCCACTCACCCACCCACTCACCCACTCACCCACCCACCCACCCACTCACCCACCCACCCACCCACTCACCCACTCACCCACCCACTCACCCACCCACTCACCCACTCACCCACCCACTCACCCACTCACCCACCCACCCACCCACCCACTCACCCACCCACCCACTCACTCACCCACCCACCCACTCACCCACCCACTCACTCACCCACCCACCCACCCACTCACTCACTCACCCACCCACTCATCCACCCACCCACCCGCTCACTCACCAACTCACTCGCTCACTCACCCACTCACTCACCCACCTACTCACTCACCCACTCACTCACCCACCCACTCACTCACCCACCCACTCACTCACCCACCCACCCACTCACTCACTCACTCACCCACCCACTCACTCACTCACTCACCCACCCACCCACCCACTCACTCACCCACCCACCCACTCACTCACCCACCCACTCACTCACCCACCCACTCACCCACCCACCCACCCACTCACCCACTCACCCACTCAGCCACTCACCCACTCACCGACCCACTCACCCACCCACTCACCCACCCACTCACTCACCCACTCACTCACTCACCCACTCACTTACCCACTCACTCACTCACTCACCCACTCACTCACCCACTCACTCACTCACTCACCCACTCACTCACTCACCCACTCACCCACCCACCCACTCACCCACTTACCGACCCACTCAACCACTCACCCACTCACTCACTCACTCACTCACCCACTCACTCACTCTTTCACCCACTCACTCACTCACCCACTCACCCACTCACCCACCCACTCACTCACTCACCCACGCACTCACTCACCCACGCACTCACTCACCCACGCACTCACCCACCCACCCACCCACTCACTCACTCACTCACTCACTCACTCACTCACCCACCCACTCACCCACCCACCCACCCACTCACCCACCCACCCACTCACTCACCCACCCACTCACTTACCCACTCACTCACCCACTCACTCACCCACCCACTCACTCACTCACCCACTCACCCACCCACCCACTCACCCACTTACCGACCCACTCAACCACTCACCCACCCACACACTCACTCACCCACCCACTCACTCACTCACTCACCCACTCACTCACTCACCCACTCACTCACTCACCCACTCACCCACTCACCCACCCACCCACTCACCCACCCACCCACTCACTCACTCACCCACTCACTCACTCACCCACTCACTCACTCACCCACTCACCCACTCACCCACCCACCCACTCACCCACCCACCCACCCACTCACTCACCCACCCACTCACCCACCCACCCACTCACTCACCCACCCACCCACCCACCCACTCACCCACTCACCAACTCACTCACCCACTCACTCGCTCACTCACCCACTCACTCACCCACTCACTCACCCACCCACTCACCCACTCACTCACTCACCCACTCACCCACTCACTCACCCACGCACCCACCCACTCAGCCACCCACCCACTCACTCACCCACCCACTCACCCACTCACCCACCCACCCAACCACTCACCCACTCACTCACCCACTCACTCACTCACTCACCCACTCACTCACCCACTCACTCACCCACTCACTCACTCACTCACTCACCCACCCAACCACCCACCCACCCACCCAACCACCCAACCACTCACCCACCCACCCACCTACTCACCCACCCACTCACCCACCCACTCACCCACCCACTCACCCACCCACTCACCCACCCACTTACCCACCGACCCACCCACCCACTCACTCACCCACTCACTCACCCACCCACTCACTCACTCACCCACTTACCCACCCACCCACTCAGCCACTCACCCACTCACCGACCCACTCAACCACTCACCCACTCACTCACCCACTCACTCACTCACCCACTCACCCACCCACTCACTCACTCACTCACCCACGCACTCATTCACCCACTCACTCACCCATTCACTCACTCACTCACTCACCCACTCACCGACTCACTCACCCACTCACCCACTCACCAACTCACTCACCCACTCACTCACTCACTCACCCACTCACTCACTCACTCACCCCACCCACCCACCCACCCACCCACTCACCCACCCACTCACCCACTCACTCACCCACTCACTCACCCACCCACTCACCCACCCACTCACCCACTCACTCACCCACTCACTCACCCACCCACCCACTCACTCACCCACTCACCCACCCACCCACCCACTCACCCACTCACCAACTCACTCACCCACTCAGTCGCTCACTCACCCTCTCACTCACCCACTCACTCACCCACCCACTCACTCACCCACCCACTCACTTACCCACTCACTCACCCACTCACTCACCCACCCACTCACTCACTCACCCACTCACCCACCCACCCACTCACCCACTTACCGACCCACTCAACCACTCACCCACCCACTCACTCACTCACCCACCCACTCACTCACTCACCCACTCACTCACTCACCCACTCACTCACTCACCCACTCACCCACTCACCCACCCACCCACTCACCCACCCACCCACCCACCCACTCACTCACCCACCCACTCACCCACCCACCCACTCACTCACCCACCCACCCACCCACCCACCCACTCACCCACTCACCAACTCACTCACCCACTCACTCGCTCACTCACCCACTCACTCACCCACTCACTCACCCACCCACTCACCCACTCACTCACTCACCCACTCACCCACTCACTCACCCACGCACCCACCCACTCAGCCACCCACCCACTCACTCACCCACCCACTCACCCACTCACCCACCCACCCAACCACTCACCCACTCACTCACCCACTCACTCACTCACTCACCCACTCACTCACTCACTCACCCACCCAACCACCCACCCACCCACCCAACCACCCACCCACCCAACCACCCAACCACTCACCCACCCACCTACTCACCCACCCACTCACCCACCCACTCACCCACCCACTCATCCACCCACTCACCCACCCACTTACCCACCGACCCACCCACCCACTCACTCACCCACTCACTCACCCACCCACCCACTCACTCACTCACCCACTTACCCACCCACCCACTCAGCCACTCACCCACTCACCGACCCACTCAACCACTCACCCACTCACTCACCCACTCACTCACTCACCCACTCACCCACCCACTCACTCACTCACCCACGCACTCATTCACCCACTCACTCACCCATTCACTCACTCACTCACTCACCGACTCACTCACCCACTCACCCACTCACCAACTCACTCACCCACTCACTCACTCACTCACCCACTCACTCACCCACCCACTCACTCACCCACCCACCCACCCACCCACTCACCCACCCACTCACCCACTCACTCACCCACTCACTCACCCACCCACCCACTCACCCACCCACTCACCCACTCACTCACCCACTCACTCACCCACCCACCCACTCACTCACCCACTCACCCACCCACCCACCCACTCACCCACTCACCAACTCACTCACCCACTCAGTCGCTCACTCACCCTCTCACTCACCCACTCACTCACCCACCCACTCACTCACTCACCCACTCACCCACTCACTCACCCACGCACCTACCCACTCAGCCACCCACCCACTCACTCACTCACCCACCCACCCAACCACTCACCCACTCACTCACCCACTCACTCACTCACTCACCCACTCACTCACTCACCCACTCACTCACTCACTCACCCACTCACTCACTCACTCACTCACTCACCCACTCACTCACTCACTCACTCACTCACTCACCCACTCACTCACTCACTCACCAACCCACCCAACCACCAACCCACCCAACCACCCACCCACCCAACCACCCACCCACCGACTCACCCACCCACCCACCTACTCACCCACCCACTCACCCACCCACCCACCCACCCACCCACCCACTCACTCACTCACCCACTCACTCACCCACTCACTCACTCACTCACCCACTCACTCACTCACTCGCTCACTCACCCACTCACTCACCCACCCACTCACCCACTCACTCGCTCACTCACCCACTCACTCACCCACCCACTCACTCACCCACTCACCCACCCACTCAGCCACTCACCGACCCACTCAACCACTCACCCACTCACTCACTCACCCACTCACTCACCCACTCACCCACCCACTCAACCACTCACCCACTCACTCACTCACTCACTCACCCACTCACTCACTCACTCACTCACCCACTCACCCACCCACTCACTCACTCACTCACTCACCCACTCACTCACCCATTCACTCACCCACTCACTCACTCACCTACTCACTCACTCACTCACCCACCCACCCACCCACTCACCCACCCACTCACTAACCCACCCACCCACTCACTAACCCACCCACTCACCCACTTACGCACCCACCCACTCACCCACTCACCCACCCACTCACCCACCCACTCACCCACCCACTAACCCACCCACCCACTCACCCACCCACTCACCCACCCACCCACCCACTCACCCACCCACCCACTCACCCACCCACCCACCCACCCACCCACCCACTCACCCACCCACCCACCCATCCACCCACCCACCCGCTCACTCACCAACTCACTCGCTCACCCACTCACCCACTCGCTCACCCACTCACCCACTCGCCCACCCACTCACCCACCCACTCACCCACTCACCCACCCACTCACCCACTCACCCACCCACTCACCCACTCACCCACTCACCCACCCACCCACCCACTCACCCACCCACCCACCCACCCACTCACCCACCCATCCACTCACCCACCCACCCACTCACCCACCCACCCACTCACCCACCCACCCACCCACCCACTCACCCACCCACCCACTCACCCACCCACTCACTCACCCACTCACCCACTCAGCCACTCACCCACTCACCGAGCCACTCACCCACCCACCCACTCACCCACCCACTCACTCACCCACCCACTCACTCACCCACTCACTCACTCACCCACCCACTCACTTACCCACTCACTCACCCACTCACTCACCCACTCACTCACCCACCCACTCACCCACTCACTCACTCACTCACCCACCCACTCACCCACTCACTCACTCACTCACCCACTCATTCACTCACCCACGCACTCACCCACTCACTCACCCACCCACTCACCCACCCACTCACCCACTCACTCACTCACTCACCCACCCACCCACTCACCCACCCACTCACCCACCCACCCACCCACCCACTAACCCACCCACCCACTCACCCACCCACTCACCCACCCACCCACCCACTCACCCACCCACCCACCCACCCACTCACCCACCCACCCACCCACCCATCCACCCACCCACCCGCTCACTCACCAACTCACTCGCTCACCCACTCACCCACTCGTTCACCCACTCACCCACTCGCCCACCCACTCACCCACTCACCCACCCACTCACCCACTCACCCACCCACTCACCCACTCACCCACCCACTCACCCACTCACCCACCCACTCACCCACCCACCCACTCACCCACCCACTCACCCACCCACCCACTCACCCACCCACCCACCCACTCACCCACCCACCCACCCATCCACCCACCCACCCGCTCACTCACCAACTCACTCGCTCACCCACTCACCCACTCGCTCACCCACTCACCCACTCGCCCACCCACTCACCCACTCACCCACCCACTCACCCACTCACCCACCCACCCACCCATCCACCCACCCACCCGCTCACTCACCAACTCACTCGCTCACCCACTCACCCACTCACCCACCCACTCACCCACCCACCCACTCACCCACCCACCCACTCACCCACCCACCCACTCGCCCACCCACCCACTCGCCCACCCACTCACCCACTCACCCACCCACTCACCCACTCACCCACCCACTCACCCACTCACCCACCCACTCACCCACTCACCCACTCACCCACCCACCCACCCACCCACTCACCCACCCACTCACCCACCCACCCACCCACCCACTCACCCACCCACCCACCCACTCACCCACCCACCCACTCACTCACCCACTCACCCACTCAGCCACTCACCCACTCACCGAGCCACTCACCCACCCACCCACTCACCCACCCACTCACTCACCCACCCACTCACTCACCCACTCACTCACCCACTCACTCACCCACTCACTTACCCACTCACCCACTCACTCACCCACTCACTCACCCACTCACTCACCCACCCACTCACCCACCCACCCACTCACCCACTCACTCACTCACTCACCCACCCACTCACCCACTCACTCACTCACTCACCCACTCACTCACTCACCCACGCACTCACCCACTCACTCACCCACCCACTCACCCACCCACTCACCCACTCACTCACTCACTCACCCACCCACTCACCCACCCACTCACCCACCCACCCACTAACCCACCCACCCACTCACCCACCCACTCACCCACCCACCCACTCACCCACCCACTCACCCACCCACCCACCCACCCACTCACCCACCCACCCACCCACCCATCCACCCACCCACCCGCTCACTCACCAACTCACTCGCTCACCCACTCACCCACTCGCTCACCTACTCACCCACTCGCCCACCCACTCACCCACTCACCCACCCACTCACCCACTCACCCACCCACTCACCCACTCACCCACCCACTCACCCACTCACCCACTCACCCACCCACCCACTCACCCACCCACCCACCCACCCACTCACCCACCCACCCACTCACCCACCCACCCACTCACCCACCCACTCACTCACTCACCCACTCACCCACTCAGCCACTCACCCACTCACCGAGCCACTCACCCACCCACCCACTCACCCACCCACTCACTCACCCACCCACTCACTCACCCACTCACTCACCCACTCACTTACCCACTCACTTACCCACTCACCCACTCACTCACCCACTCACTCACCCACTCACTCACTCACCCACCCACTCACCCACTCACTCACTCACTCACCCACCCACTCACTCACCCACTCACTCACTCACTCACCCACGCACTCACTCACCCACCCACCCACTCACTCACCCACCCACCCACTCACTCACCCACCCACCCACTCAACCACCCACCCACTCACTCACCCATCCACCCACTCACTCACTCACTCACTCACCCACCCACCCACCCACTCACTCAATCAATCAATCACTCACCCACCCACCCACCCACTAACTCACTCACCCACCCACCCACCCACCCACCCACTCACCCACCCACCCACCCACCCACTCACCCACCCATCCACTCACCCACTCACCCACCCACTCACCCACCCACTCACCCACTCACCCACTCACCCACCCACCCACCCACCCACTCACCCACCCACTCACCCACCCACCCACCCACTCACCCACCCACCCACCCACTCACCCACCCACCCACTCACCCACCCACTCACTCACCGACTCACCCACTCAGCCACTCACCCACTCACCGAGCCACTCACCCACCCACCCACTCACCCACCCACTCACTCACCCACCCACTCACTCACCCACTCACTCACTCACCCACTCACTTACCCACTCACTTACCCACTCACCCACTCACTCACCCACTCACTCACCCACTCACTCACTCACTCACTCACCCACCCACTCACCCACTCACTCACTCACTCACCCACTCACTCACTCACTCACCCACGCACTCACCCACTCACTCACCCACCCACTCACCCACCCACTCACCCACTCACTCACCCACTCACTCACCCACCCACCCACTCACCCACCCACTCACCCACCCACCCACCCACTAACCCACCCACCCACTCACCCACCCACCCACCCACCCACTCACCCACCCACCCACTCACCCACCCACCCACCCATCCACCCACCCACCCGCTCACTCACCAACTCACTCGCTCACCCACTCACCCACTCGCTCACCCACTCACCCACTCGCCCACCCACTCACCCACTCACCCACCCACTCACCCACTCACCCACCCACTCACCCACTCACCCACCCACTCACCCACTCACCCACTCACCCACCCACCCACCCACTCACCCACCCACCCACTCACCCACCCACCCACCCACTCACCCACCCACCCACTCACCCACCCACCCACCCACTCACCCACCCACCCACCCACTCACCCACCCACTCACTCACCCACCCACTCACTCACCCACTCACCCACTCAGCCACTCACCCACTCACCGAGCCACTCACCCACCCACCCACTCACCCACCCACTCACTCACCCACCCACCCACTCACTCACCCACTCACTCACTCACCCACTCACTTACCCAATCACCCACTCACTCACCCACTCACTCACCCACCCACTCACCCACTCACTCACTCACTCACCCACCCACTCACTCACCCACTCACTCACTCACCCACGCACTCACTCACCCACCCACCCACCCACTCACTCACCCACCCACCCACCCACTCACTCACTCACTCACCCACCCACCCACTCAACCACCCACCCACCCACTCACTCACCCACCCACCCACTCACTCACTCACTCACCCACCCACCCACCCACCCACCCACTCACTCAATCAATCAATCACTCACCCACCCACCCACCCACTAACTCACCCACTCACCCACCCACCCACCCACCCACTCACCCACCCACCCACCCACTCACCCACTCACCCACCCACTCACCCACCCACCCACTCACTCACCCACTCACCCACTCAGCCACTCACCCACTCACCGAGCCACTCACCCACCCACCCACTCACCCACCCACTCACTCACCCACCCACTCACTCACCCACTCACTCACTCACCCACTCACCCACTCACTTACCCACTCACCCACTCACCCACTCACTCACCCACCCACTCACCCACTCACTCACTTACCCACCCACTCACCCACTCACTCACTCACTCACCCACTCACCCACCCACTCACTCACCCACTCACCCACCCACTCACTCACTCACCCACGCACTCACTCACCCACCCACCCACCCACCCACTCACTCACTCACTCACCCACCCACCCAGTCAACCACCCACCCACCCACCCACTCACTCACCCACCCACTCACTCACCCACCCACCCACCCACCCACCCACCCACTCACTCACTCACCCACTCACCCACCCACTCACCCACTCACCTACTCACCCACCCACTCACCCACTCACCCACCCACCCACCCACTCACTCACTCACTCACCCACTCAATCAATCAATCACTCACCCACCCACCCACCCACTAACTCACTCACCCACCCACTCACCCACTCACTCACCCACCCACCCACCCACTCACTCACTCACTCACTCGCTCACTCACCCACTCACTCACTCGCTCACTCACCCACTCACTCACTCACCCACTCACTCACTCACCCACTCACTCACTCACCCACACACTCACCCACACACTCACTCACCCACTCACCCACCCACTCACCCACTCAGCCACTCACCCACTCACCGACCCACTCAACCACCCACCCATTTACTCACTCACTCACCCACCCACCCACCCACCCACCCACTCACCCACCCATTCACCCACTCACTCACTCACCCACCCACCCACTCACTCACCCACTCACCCACCCACTCACCCACTCACCAACTCACTCGCTCACTCACCCACTCACTCACCCACTCACTCACCCACCCACCCACTCACTCACCCACTCACTCACTCACTCACTCACTCACTCACCCACTCACTCACTCACTCACCCACTCACTCACTCACCCACCCAACCACCAACCCACCCAACCACCCACCCACCCAACCACCCACCCACCCACCCACTCACCCACCCACCCACCCACCCACCTACTCACCCACCCACTCACCCATTCACTCACCCACTCACTCACTCACCTACTCACTCACTCACTCACCCACCCACCCACCCACTCACCCACCCACTCACTAACCCACCCACCCACTCACTAACCCACCCACTCACCCACTCACCCACCCACCCACCCACTCACCCACTCACCCACCCACTCACCCACCCACCCACTCACCCACCCACCCACCCACCCACTCACCCACCCACCCGCTCATCCACCCACCCACCCGCTCACTCACCAACTCACTCGCTCACCCACTCACCCACTCGCCCACCCACTCACCCACTCGCCCACCCACTCACCCACTCGCCCACCCACTCACCCACTCGCCCACCCACTCACCCACTCACCCACCCACTCACCCACCCACCCACCCACTCACCCACCCACTCACCCACCCACCCACCCACCCACTCACCCACCCACCCACCCACCCACTCACCCACCCACCCACCCACCCACCCACTCACCCACCCACCCACCCACTCACCCACCCACCCACCCACTCACCCACCCACCCACCCACTCACCCACCCACCCAACCACCCACTCACCCACCCACCCACCCACCCACTCACCCACCCACTCACTCACCCACTAACCCACTCAGCCACTCACCCACTCACCGAGCCACTCACCCACCCACCCACTCACCAACCCACTCACTCACCCACCCACTCACTCACCCACTCACTCACTCACCCACTCACTTACCCACTCACTTACCCACTCACCCACTCACTCACCCACCCACTCACCCACTCACTCACTCACCCACCCACTCACTCACTCACCCACTCACCCACCCACTCACTCACCCACTCACCCACCCACTCACTCACTCACCCACGCACTCACTCACCCACCCACCCACCCACCCACTCACTCACTCACTCACCCACCCACCCACTCAACCACCCACCCACCCACTCACTCACCCACCCACCCACCCACTCACTCACTCACTCACCCACTCACCCACCCACTCACCCACTCACCCACCCACTCACCCACTCACCCACCCACTCACCCACTCACCCACCCACCCACCCACTCACTCACTCACTCACCCACTCACTCACTCACTCAATCAATCAATCACTCACCCACCCACCCACCCACCCACTAACTCACTCACCCACCCACTCACCCACTCACTCACTCACTCACTCACCCACCCACCCACCCACTCACTCACTCACCCACCCACCCACCCACCCACTCACTCACTCACCCACTCACCCACCCACTCATCCACCCACCCACTCACTCACTCACTCACTCACTCGCTCACTCACTCACTCACTCACTCGCTCACTACCCACTCACTCACTCACCCACACACTCACTCACCCACTCAGCCACTCACCCACTCACCGACCCACTCAACCACCCACCCACTCACCCATTTACTCACTCACTCACCCACCCACCCACTCACTCACTCACCCACCCACCCACCCACTCACCCACCCACTCACCCACCCACCCACCCACTCACTCACTCACTCACTCACCCACTCACCCACCCACCCACTCACCCACCCACTCACCCACTCACCCACCCACTCACCCACTCACCCACCCACCCACCCACTCACTCACTCACCCACTCACTCACTCAATCAATCAATCACTCACCCACCCACCCACCCACTAACTCACTCACCCACCCACTCACCCACTCACTCACTCACTCACTCACCCACCCACCCACCCACCCACTCACTCACTCACTCACCCACCCACCCACCCACCCACCCACTCACTCACTCACCCACTCACCCACCCACTCATCCACCCACCCACTCACTCACTCACTCACTCACTCGCTCACTCACTCACTCACTCACTCACTCGCTCACTCACCCACTCACTCACTCACCCACACACTCACTCACCCACTCAGCCACTCACCCACTCACCGACCCACTCAACCACCCACCCACTCACCCATTTACTCACTCACTCACCCACCCACTCACTCACTCACTCACCCACCCACCCACCCACCCACTCACCCACCCACTCACCCACTCACTCACTCACCCACCCACCCACTCACCAACTCACTCACCCACTCACTCGCTCACTCACCCACTCACTCACCCACTCACTCACCCACCCACTCACTCACTCACCCACTCACCCACTCACTCACCCACACACCCACCCACTCAGCCACCCACCCACTCACTCACCCACCCACTCACACACTCACCCACTCACCCACCCACCCAACCACTCACTCACTCACTCACCCACTCACTCACCCACTCACTCACTCACCCACTCACTCACTCACTCACTCACCCACTCACTCACTCACTCACCCACCCAACCACCAACCCACCCAACCACCCACCCACCCACTCACCCACTCACCCACCCACTCACCCACCCACCCACCCACTCACTCACCCACTCACCCACCCACTCACTCACTCACCCACGCACTCACTCACCCACCCACCCACCCACTCACTCACTCACTCACTCACCCACCCACCCACTCAACCACCCACCCACCCACTCACCCACCCACCCACCCACTCACTCACTCACTCACTCACCCACTCACCCACCCACTCACCCACTCACCCACCCACTCACCCACTCACCCACCCACTCACCCACTCACCCACCCACCCACCCACTCACTCACTCACTCAATCAATCAATCACTCACCCACCCACCCACCCACTAACTCACTCACCCACCCACTCACCCACTCACTCACTCACTCACCCACCCACCCACCCACTCACTCACTCACTCACTCACCCACCCACTCACCCACCCACCCACCCACTCACTCACTCACCCACTCACCCACCCACTCATCCACCCACCCACTCACTCACTCACTCACTCGCTCACTCACTCACTCACTCACTCGCTCACTCACCCACTCACTCACTCACCCACACACTCACTCACCCACTCAGCCACTCACCCACTCACCGACCCACTCAACCACCCACCCACTCACCCATTTACTCACTCACTCACCCACCCACTCACTCACTCACTCACTCACTCACCCACCCACCCACCCACCCACCCACCCACTCACCCACCCACTCACCCACTCACTCACTCACCCACCCACCCACTCACTCACCCATTCACCCACCCACTCACCCACTCACCAACTCACTCACCCACTCACTCGCTCACTCACCCACTCACTCACCCACTCACTCACCCACCCACTCACTCACTCACCCACTCACCCACTCACTCACCCACGCACCCACCCACTCAGCCACCCACCAACTCACTCACCCACCCACTCACACACTCACCCACTCACCCACCCACCCAACCACTCACTCACTCACTCACCCACTCACTCACTCACTCACCCACTCACTCACTCACCCACTCACTCACTCACTCACCCACTCACTCACTCACCCACCCAACCACCAACCCACCCAACCACCCACCCACCCACCCACTCACCCACTCACCCACCCACCCACTCACCCACCCACCCACCCACCCACTCACCCACCCACCCACCCACGCACTCACTCACCCACTCACTCACTCACCCACTCACTCGCTCACTCACCCACTCTCTCACCCACCCACTCACCCACTCACTCACTCACTCACCCACTCACCCACCCACCCACTCAGCCACTCACCCACTCACCGACCCACTCAACCACTCACCCACTCACTCACTCACTCACCCACTCACTCACTCACTCACTCACTCACCCACTCACTCACCCACTCAATCAATCAATCACTTACTCACCCACTAACTCACTCACCCACTCATCCACTCACCCACTCACTCACTCACTCACCCACTCACCCACCCACTCACTCACTCACTCACCCACCCACCCACTCAACCACCCACCCACCCACCCACCCACCCACCCACTCACTCACTCACTCACTCACCCACTCATCCACCCACTCACCCACTCATCCACCCACTCACCCACTCACCCACCCACTCACCCACTCACCCACCCACTCACTCACCCACTCACTCACTCAATCAATCAATCAATCACTCACCCACCCACCCACTAACTCACTCACCCACCCACTCACCCACTCACTCACTCACTCACCCACCCACCCACTCACTCACTCACCCACCCACCCACCCACCCACCCACCCACTCACTCACTCACCCACTCACCCACCCACTCATCCACCCACCCACTCACTCACTCACTCACTCACTCGCTCACTCACTCACTCACTCACTCGCTCACTCACCCACTCACTCACTCACCCACACACTCACTCACCCACTCAGCCACTCACCCACTCACCGACCCACTCAACCACCCACCCACTCACCCATTTACTCACTCACTCACCCACCCACTCACTCACTCACTCACTCACTCACTCACTCACCCACCCACCCACCCACCCACTCACCCACCCACTCACCCACTCACTCACTCACCCACCCACCCACTCACTCACCCATTCACCCACCCACTCACCCACTCACCAACTCACTCACCCACTCACTCGCTCACTCACCCACTCACTCACCCACTCACTCACCCACCCACTCACTCACTCACCCACTCACCCACTCACTCACCCACGCACCCACCCACTCAGCCACCCACCCACTCACTCACCCACCCACTCACACACTCACCCACTCACCCACCCACCCAACCACTCACTCACTCACTCACTCACTCACTCACTCACTCACCCACTCACTCACTCACTCACCCACTCACTCACTCACCCACCCAACCACCAACCCACCCAACCACCCACCCACCCACTCACCCACTCACCCACCCACTCACCCACCCACCCACCCACCCACTCACCCACCCACTCACTCACCCACTCACCCACCCACTCACTCACTCACCCACGCACTCACTCACCCACCCACCCACCCACTCACTCACTCACTCACTCACTCACCCACCCACCCACTCAACCACCCACCCACCCACTCACTCACCCACCCACCCACCCACTCACTCACTCACTCACCCACTCACCCACCCACTCACCCACTCACCCACCCACTCACCCACTCACCCACCCACTCACCCACTCACCCACCCACTCACCCACTCACCCACCCACCCACCCACCCACCCACTCACTCACTCACCCACACTCACTCAATCAATCAATCACTCACCCACCCACCCACTAACTCACTCACCCACCCACTCACCCACTCACTCACTCACTCACCCACCCACCCACCCACCCACTCACTCACTCACTCACTCACCCACCCACTCACCCACCCACCCACCCACCCACCCACCCACTCACTCACTCACCCACTCACCCACCCACTCATCCACCCACCCACTCACTCACTCACTCACTCACTCGCTCACTCACTCACTCACTCACTCACTCGCTCACTCACCCACTCACTCACTCACCCACACACTCACTCACCCACTCAGCCACTCACCCACTCACCGACCCACTCAACCACCCACCCACTCACCCATTTACTCACTCACTCACCCACCCACTCACTCACTCACCCACCCACCCACCCACCCACCCACTCACCCACCCACTCACCAACTCACTCACTCACCCACCCACCCACTCACTCACCCATTCACCCACCCACTCACCCACTCACCAACTCACTCACCCACTCACTCGCTCACTCACCCACTCACTCACCCACTCACTCACCCACCCACTCACTCACTCACCCACTCACCCACTCACTCACCCACGCACCCACCCACTCAGCCACCCACCCACTCACTCACTCACTCACTCACCCACCCACCCACCCACTCACTCACTCACTCACTCACCCACCCACTCACCCACCCACCCACCCACCCACTCACTCACTCACCCACTCACCCACCCACTCATCCACCCACCCACTCACTCACTCACTCACTCACTCACTCGCTCACTCACCCACTCACTCACTCACCCACACACTCACTCACCCACTCAGCCACTCACCCACTCACCGACCCACTCAACCACCCACCCACTCACCCATTTACTCACTCACTCACCCACCCACTCACTCACTCACCCACCCACCCACCCACCCACTCACCCACCCACTCACCCACTCACTCACTCACTCACCCACCCACCCACTCACTCACCCATTCACCCACCCACTCACCCACTCACCAACTCACTCACCCACTCACTCGCTCACTCACCCACTCACTCACCCACTCACTCACCCACCCACTCACTCACTCACCCACTCACCCACTCACTCACCCACCCACCCACTCACTCACCCACCCACTCACACACTCACCCACTCACCCACCCACCCAACCACTCACTCACTCACTCACCCACTCACTCACTCACTCACTCACTCACCCACTCACTCACTCACTCACTCACTCACCCACTCACTCACTCACTCACTCACCCACTCACTCACTCACCCACCCAACCACCAACCCACCCAACCACCCACCCACCCACTCACCCACCCACCCACCCACTCACCCACTCACCCACCCACCCACTCACCCACCCACCCACCCACTCACCCACCCACCCACCCACCCACTCACCCACCCACCCACCCACCCACCCACTCACCCACCCACCCACTCACCCACCCACCCACCCACGCACTCACTCACCCACTCACTCGCTCACTCACCCACTCTCTCACCCACCCACTCACCCACTCACTCACTCACTCACCCACTCACCCACCCACCCACTCAGCCACTCACCCACTCACCGACCCACTCAACCACTCACCCACTCACTCACTCACTCACCCACTCACTCACTCACTCACTCACCCACTCACTCACCCACGCACTCACTCACTCACCCACCCACTCACTCACCCACTCAATCAATCAATCACTTACTCACCCACTAACTCACTCACCCACTCACCCACTCACCCACTCACTCACTCACTCACCCACTCACTCACCCACTCACTCACCCACTCACTCGCTCACTCACTCACCCACTCACTCACCCACCCACCCACTCACCCACTCAGCCACTCAGCCACTCACCCACTCACCGACCCACTCACCCACCCACTCACTCACCCACTCACTCACCCACCCACCCACTCACTCACCCACCCACTCAGCCACTCACCCACTCACCGACCCACCCACCCACTCACCGACCCACCCACCCACTCACCGACCCACCCACCCACTCACCCACCCACCCACTCACCGACCCACCCACCCACTCACCCACCCACCCACCCACTCACCCACCCACCCACCCACCCACCCACTCACCCACCCACCCACTCACCCACCCACCCACCCACGCACTCACTCACCCACTCACTCACTCGCTCACTCACCCACTCTCTCACCCACCCACTCACCCACTCACTCACTCACTCACCCACTCACCCACCCACCCACTCAGCCACTCACCCACTCACCGACCCACTCAACCACTCACCCACTCACTCACTCACTCACTCACTCACTCACTCACCCACTCACTCACTCACTCACCCACTCACTCACCCACTCACTCACCCACTCAATCAATCAATCAATCACTTACTCACCCACTCACTCACTCACCCACTCACCCACTCACCCACTCACTCACTCACTCACTCACCCACTCACTCACCCACTCACTCACCCACTCACTCGCTCACTCACTCACCCACTCACTCACTCACCCACTCACTCACTCACCCACTCACTCACTCACCCACTCACTCACCCACCCACCCACCCACCCACTCACCCACTCAGCCACTCACCCACTCACCGACCCACTCACCCACCCACTCACTCACCCACTCACTCACCCACCCACCCACCCACTCACTCACCCACCCACTCAGCCACTCACCCACTCACCGACCCACCCACCCACTCACCGACCCACCCACCCACCCACTCACCGACCCACCCACCCACTCACCCACCCACCCACCCACCCACTAACTCACTCACCCACCCACTCACCCACTCACTCACTCACTCACCCACCCACCCACTCACTCACCCACCCACCCACTCACCCACCAACCCACCCCCACCCACTCACCCACCCACCCACCCACTCACTCACCCACCCACCCACCCACTCACTCACCCACTCACCCACCCACTCATCCACCCACCCACCCACCCACTCACTCGCTCACCCACCCACTCACTCACTCGCTCACCCACCCACTCACCCACTCACTAACTCACCCACTCACCCACCCACTCACCCACTCACCCACTCACCGACCCACTCACCCACCCACCCACCCACCCACCCATTTACTCACTCACTCACTCAGCCACCCACCCATTCAACCACCCACCCACGCACTCACTCACTCACCCACCCACCCACCCACCCACCCACTCACTCACCCACCCACCCACTCACCCACCCACTCACCCACTCATTCACCCACTCACTCACCCACGCACCCACTCACCAACTCACTCACCCACTCACTCGCTCACTCACTCACCCACCCACTCACCCACTCACTCACTCACCCACCCACCCACCCACTCAGCCACCCACCCACCCACTCACTCACCCACCCACTCACCCACTCACCCACCCACCCAACCACTCACCCACTCACTCACTCACTCACTCACTCACCCACTCACTCGCTCACTCACTCACCCACCCACTCACCCACTCACTCACTCACCCACCCACCCACTCAGCCACCCACCCACTCACTCACCCACCCACTCACCCACTCACCCACCCACCCAACCACTCACCCACTCACTCACTCACTCACCCACTCACTCACTCACTCACCCACCCAACCACCCACCCACCCAAACACCCACCCACCCAACCACCCAACCACCCACTCACCCACCCACCCACTCACCCACCCACCTACTCACCCACCCACCTACTCACCCACCCACCCACCCACCAACTCACTCACCCACTCACTCACTCACCCACTCACTCACCCACTCACTCACCCACTCACCCGCTCACTCACCCACCCACTCACTCACCCACTCACTCGCTCACTCACCCACTCACTCACCCACCCACTCACCCACTCACTCACTCACTCACTCACCCACTCACCCACTCACTCACTCACCTACTCACTCACTCACTCACCCACCCACTCACCGACTCACTCACCCACTCACCGACTCACTCACCCACTCACTCACCCACCCACTCACCCACCCACTCACCCACTCACTCACTCACCCACTCACTCACCCACCCACTCACTCACCCACTCACTCAATCAATCAATCACTTACTCTCCCACTCACTCACTCACTCACCCACTCACCCACTCACTCACCCACTCACCCACCCACTCACTCACCCACTCACTCACTCACCCACTCACCCACTCACTCACCCACTCACCCACTCACTCACCCACTCACTCACTCACTCAATCAATCAATCACTCACTCACTCACTCACCCACCCACTCACCCACCCACCCACCCACTAACTCACTCACTCACCCACCCACCCACCCACCCACTCACTCACCCACCTACCCACCCACTCATCCACCCACCCACCCACTCACCCACTGACTCACCCACTCACTCACCCACTCACTCACCCACTCACTCACCCACTCACTCACTCAGTCACCCACTCACTCACCCACCCACTCACCCACTCACTCACTCACCCACTCACCCACCCACCCACTCAGCCACTCACCCACTCACCGACCCACTCAACCACTCACCCACTCACTCACTCACTCACCCACGCACTCACTCACCCACTCACTCACCCATTCACTCACCCACTCACTCACTCACCTACTCACTCACCCACTCACCCACTCAGCCACTCACCCACTCACCGAGCCACTCACCCACCCACCCACTCACCCACCCACTCACTCACCCACCCACTCACTCACCCACTCACTCACCCACTCACTCACCCACCCACTCACCCACTCACTCACTCACTCACCCACTCACCCACCCACCCACTCAGCCACTCACCCACTCACCGACCCACTCAACCACTCACCCACTCACTCACTCACTCACTCACCCACGCACTCACTCACCCACTCACTCACCCATTCACTCACCCACTCACTCACTCACCTACTCACTCACTCACTCACCCACCCACCCACCGACTCACTCACTCACCCACCCACTCACCCACCCACTCACCGACTCACTCACCCACCCACTCACCCACCCACTCACCCACTCACTCACCCACTCAATCAATCAATCAATCACTTACTCTCCCACTCACTCACTCACTCACCCACTCACTCACCCACTCACTCACTCACTCACCCACTCACTCACCCACTCACTCACTCACTCACTCAATCAATCAATCACGCACTCACCCACCCACTCACCCACCCACCCACCCACTCACTCACCCACTCATCCACCCACCCACCCACTCACCCACTCACTCACCCACTCACTCACCCACTCACCCACCCACTCACCCACTCACCAACTCACTCGCTCACTCACCCGCTCACTCACCCACTCACTCACCCACCCACTCACTCACTCACTCACTCACCCACTCACTCACCCACTCACTCACTCACTCACTCACCCACTCACTCACTCACTCACTCACCCACCCAACCACCAACCCACCCAACCACCCACCCACCCACTCACCCACCCACCCACCCACCCACCCACTCACCCACCCACTCACCCATTCACTCACCCACTCACTCACTCACCTACTCACTCACTCACTCACCCACCCACCCACCGACTCACTCACTCACCCACCCACTCACCCACCCACTCACCGACTCACTCACCCACCCACTCACCCACCCACTCACCCACTCACTCACCCACTCAATCAATCAATCAATCACTTACTCTCCCACTCACTCACTCACCCACTCACTCACTCACTCACCCACTCACTCACCCACTCACTCACTCACTCAATCAATCAATCACGCACTCACCCACCCACTCACCCACCCACCCACCCACTCACTCACCCACTCATCCACCCACCCACCCACTCACCCACTCACTCACCCACTCACTCACCCACTCACCCACCCACTCACCCACTCACCAACTCACTCGCTCACTCACCCGCTCACTCACCCACTCACTCACCCACCCACTCACTCACTCACTCACTCACCCACTCACTCACCCACTCACTCACTCACCCACTCACTCACTCACTCACTCACCCACCCAACCACCAACCCACCCAACCACCCACCCACCCACTCACCCACCCACCCACCCACCCACCCACTCACCCACCCACTCACCCATTCACTCACCCACTCACTCACTCACCTACTCACTCACTCACTCACCCACCCACCCACCGACTCACTCACTCACCCACCCACTCACCCACCCACTCACCGACTCACTCACCCACCCACTCACCCACCCACTCACCCACTCACTCACCCACTCAATCAATCAATCAATCACTTACTCTCCCACTCACTCACTCACCCACTCACTCACTCACTCACCCACTCACTCACCCACTCACTCACTCACTCAATCAATCAATCACGCACTCACCCACCCACTCACCCACCCACCCACCCACTCACTCACCCACTCATCCACCCACCCACCCACTCACCCACTCACTCACCCACTCACTCACCCACTCACCCACCCACTCACCCACTCACCAACTCACTCGCTCACTCACCCGCTCACTCACCCACTCACTCACCCACCCACTCACTCACTCACTCACTCACCCACTCACTCACCCACTCACTCACTCACCCACTCACTCACTCACTCACTCACCCACCCAACCACCAACCCACCCAACCACCCACCCACCCACTCACCCACCCACCCACCCACCCACCCACCCACTCACCCACCTACTCACCCATTCACTCACCCACTCACTCACTCACCTACTCACTCACTCACTCACCCACCCACCCACCCACTCACCCACCCACTCACTAACCCACCCACCCACTCACTAACCCAGCCACTCACCCACTCACCCACCCACCCACTCACCCACTCACTCACCCACTCACCCACCCACTCATCCACCCACCCACTCGCTCACCCACCCACTCACTCACTCGCTCACCCACCCACTCACCCACTCACTAACTCACCCACTCACCCACCCACTCACCCACTCACCCACTCACCGACCCACTCACCCACCCACCCACCCATTTACTCACTCACTCACTCAGCCACCCACCCATTCAACCACCCACCCACCCAAACACCCACCCACCCAACCACCCAACCACCCACTCACCCACCCACCCACTCACCCACCCACCTACTCACCCACCCACCTACTCACCCACCCACCCACCAACTCACTCACCCACTCACTCACTCACCCACTCACTCATCCACTCACTCGCTCACTCACCCGCTCACTCACCCACCCACTCACTCACCCACTCACTCACCCACCCACTCACCCACTCACTCACTCACTCACCCACTCACCCACTCACTCACTCACCTACTCACTCACTCACTCACCCACCCACTCACCGACTCACTCACCCACTCACCGACTCACTCACCCACTCACTCACCCACCCACTCACCCACCCACTCACCCACTCACTCACTCACCCACTCACTCACCCACCCACTCACCGACTCACTCACCCACTCACTCACTCACCCACTCACTCACCCACTCACTCAATCAATCAATCACTTACTCTCCCACTCACTCACTCACTCACCCACTCACCCACTCACCCACTCACCCACTCACCCACTCACTCACTCACCCACTCACCCACTCACTCACCCACTCACCCACTCACTCACTCACCCACTCACCCACTCACTCACCCACTCACTCACTCACTCACTCACTCACTCACTCAATCAATCAATCAATCACCCACTCACTCACCCACTCACCCACCCACTCACCCACTCACCAACTCACTCGCTCACTCACCCGCTCACTCACCCACTCACTCACCCACCCACTCACTCACTCACTCACTCACCCACTCACTCACCCACTCACTCACTCACTCACCCACTCACTCACTCACTCACTCACCCACCCAACCACCAACCCACCCAACCACCCACCCACCCACTCACCCACCCACCCACCCACCCACCCACTCACCCACCCACTCACCCATTCACTCACCCACTCACTCACTCACCTACTCACTCACTCACTCACCCACCCACCCACCCACTCACCCACCCACTCACTAACCCACCCACCCACTCACTAACCCAGCCACTCACCCACTCACCCACCCACCCACCCACTCACCCACTCACTCACCCACTCACCCACCCACTCATCCACCCACCCACTCGCTCACCCACCCACTCACTCACTCGCTCACCCACCCACTCACCCACTCACTAACTCACCCACTCACCCACCCACTCACCCACTCACCCACTCACCGACCCACTCACCCACCCACCCACCCATTTACTCACTCACTCACTCAGCCACCCACCCATTCAACCACCCACCCACCCAAACACCCACCCACCCAACCACCCAACCACCCACTCACCCACCCACCCACTCACCCACCCACCTACTCACCCACCCACCTACTCACCCACCCACCCACCAACTCACTCACCCACTCACTCACTCACCCACTCACTCATCCACTCACTCGCTCACTCACCCGCTCACTCACCCACCCACTCACTCACCCACTCACTCACCCACCCACTCACCCACTCACTCACTCACTCACCCACTCACCCACTCACTCACTCACCTACTCACTCACTCACTCACCCACCCACTCACCGACTCACTCACCCACTCACCGACTCACTCACCCACTCACTCACCCACCCACTCACCCACCCACTCACCCACTCACTCACTCACCCACTCACTCACCCACCCACTCACCGACTCACTCACCCACTCACTCACTCACCCACTCACTCACCCACTCACTCAATCAATCAATCACTTACTCTCCCACTCACTCACTCACTCACCCACTCACCCACTCACCCACTCACCCACTCACCCACTCACTCACTCACCCACTCACCCACTCACTCACCCACTCACCCACTCACTCACCCACTCACCCACTCACTCACTCACCCACTCACCCACTCACTCACCCACTCACTCACTCACTCACTCAATCAATCAATCAATCACTCACTCACTCACCCACCCACTCACCCACCCACCCACTAACTCACTCACCCACCCACCCACCCACTCACTCACCCACCTACCCACCCACTCATCCACCCACCCACCCACTCATCCACCCACCCACCCACTCACCCACTGACTCACCCACTCACTCACCCACTCACTCACCCACTCACTCACCCACTCACTCACTCAGTCACCCACTCACTCACCCACCCACTCACCCACTCACTCACTCACCCACTCACCCACCCACCCACTCAGCCACTCACCCACTCACCGACCCACTCAACCACTCACCCACTCACTCACTCACTCACCCACGCACTCACTCACCCACTCACTCACCCATTCACTCACCCACTCACTCACTCACCTACTCACTCACCCACTCACCCACTCAGCCACTCACCCACTCACCGAGCCACTCACCCACCCACCCACTCACCCACCCACTCACTCACCCACCCACTCACTCACCCACTCACTCACTCACCCACTCACTCACTCACCCACCCACTCACCCACTCACTCACTCACTCACCCACTCACCCACCCACCCACTCAGCCACTCACCCACTCACCGACGCACTCAACCACTCACCCACTCACTCACTCACCCACGCACTCACTCACCCACTCACTCACCCATTCACTCACCCACTCACTCACTCACCTACTCACTCACTCACTCACCCACCCACCCACCGACTCACTCACCCACTCACCGACTCACTCACCCACTCACTCACTCACCCACCCACTCACCCACCCACTCACCGACTCACTCACCCACCCACTCACCCACCCACTCACCCACCCACTCACCCACTCACTCACCCACTCAATCAATCAATCAATCACTTACTCTCCCACTCACTCACTCACTCACCCACTCACTCACCCACTCACTCACTCACCCACTCACTCACTCACTCACTCAACCACTCACTCACCCACTCACTCACTCACTCACTCAATCAATCAATCACGCACTCACCCACCCACTCACCCACCCACCCACCCACTCACTCACCCACTCATCCACCCACCCACCCACTCACCCACTCACTCACCCACTCACTCACCCACTCACCCACCCACTCACCCACTCACCAACTCACTCGCTCACTCACCCGCTCACTCACCCACTCACTCACCCACTCACCCACCCACTCACCCACTCACCAACTCACTCGCTCACTCACCCGCTCACTCACCCACTCACTCACCCACCCACTCACTCACTCACTCACTCACTCACCCACTCACTCACTCACTCACTCACTCACCCACCCAACCACCAACCCACCCAACCACCCACCCACCCACCCACTCACCCACCCACCCACCCACCCACCCACTCACCCACCCACTCACCCATTCACTCACCCACTCACTCACTCACCTACTCACTCACTCACTCACCCACCCACCCACCCACTCACCCACCCACTCACTAACCCACCCACCCACTCACTAACCCAGCCACTCACCCACTCACCCACCCACCCACCCACTCACCCACTCACTCACCCACTCACCCACCCACTCATCCACCCACCCACTCGCTCACCCACCCACTCACTCACTCGCTCACCCACCCACTCACCCACTCACTAACTCACCCACTCACCCACCCACTCACCCACTCACCCACTCACCGACCCACTCACCCACCCACCCACCCATTTACTCACTCACTCACTCAGCCACCCACCCATTCAACCACCCACCCACCCAAACACCCACCCACCCAACCACCCAACCACCCACTCACCCACCCACCCACTCACCCACCCACCTACTCACCCACCCACCTACTCACCCACCCACCAACTCACTCACCCACTCACTCACTCACCCACTCACTCATCCACTCACTCGCTCACTCACCCGCTCACTCACCCACCCACTCACTCACCCACTCACTCACCCACCCACTCACCCACTCACTCACTCACTCACCCACTCACCCACTCACTCACTCACCTACTCACTCACTCACTCACCCACCCACTCACCGACTCACTCACCCACTCACCGACTCACTCACCCACTCACTCACCCACCCACTCACCCACCCACTCACCCACTCACTCACTCACCCACTCACTCACCCACCCACTCACCGACTCACTCACCCACTCACTCACTCACCCACTCACTCACCCACTCACTCAATCAATCAATCACTTACTCTCCCACTCACTCACTCACTCACCCACTCACCCACTCACCCACTCACCCACTCACCCACTCACCCACTCACTCACTCACCCACTCACCCACTCACTCACCCACTCACCCACTCACTCACTCACCCACTCACCCACTCACTCACCCACTCACTCACTCACTCACTCACTCAATCAATCAATCAATCACCCACTCACTCACCCACTCACCCACCCACTCACCCACTCACCAACTCACTCGCTCACTCACCCGCTCACTCACCCACTCACTCACCCACCCACTCACTCACTCACTCACCCACTCACTCACCCACTCACTCACTCACTCACCCACTCACTCACTCACTCACTCACCCACCCAACCACCAACCCACCCAACCACCCACCCACCCACTCACCCACCCACCCACCCACCCACTCACCCACCCACTCACCCATTCACTCACCCACTCACTCACTCACCTACTCACTCACTCACTCACCCACCCACCCACCCACTCACCCACCCACTCACTAACCCACCCACCCACTCACTAACCCAGCCACTCACCCACTCACCCACCCACCCACCCACTCACCCACTCACTCACCCACTCACCCACCCACTCATCCACCCACCCACTCGCTCACCCACCCACTCACTCACTCGCTCACCCACCCACTCACCCACTCACTAACTCACCCACTCACCCACCCACTCACCCACTCACCCACTCACCGACCCACTCACCCACCCACCCACCCATTTACTCACTCACTCACTCAGCCACCCACCCATTCAACCACCCACCCACCCAAACACCCACCCACCCAACCACCCAACCACCCACTCACCCACCCACCCACTCACCCACCCACCTACTCACCCACCCACCTACTCACCCACCCACCCACCAACTCACTCACCCACTCACTCACTCACCCACTCACTCATCCACTCACTCGCTCACTCACCCGCTCACTCACCCACCCACTCACTCACCCACTCACTCACCCACCCACTCACCCACTCACTCACTCACTCACCCACTCACCCACTCACTCACTCACCTACTCACTCACTCACTCACCCACCCACTCACCGACTCACTCACCCACTCACCGACTCACTCACCCACTCACTCACCCACCCACTCACCCACCCACTCACCCACTCACTCACTCACCCACTCACTCACCCACCCACTCACCGACTCACTCACCCACTCACTCACTCACCCACTCACTCACCCACTCACTCAATCAATCAATCACTTACTCTCCCACTCACTCACTCACTCACCCACTCACCCACTCACCCACTCACCCACTCACCCACTCACTCACTCACCCACTCACCCACTCACTCACCCACTCACCCACTCACTCACTCACCCACTCACCCACTCACTCACCCACTCACTCACTCACTCACTCACTCACTCACTCAATCAATCAATCAATCAATCACTCACTCACTCACTCACCCACCCACTCACCCACCCACCCACTAACTCACTCACCCACCCACCCACCCACTCACTCACCCACCTACCCACCCACTCATCCACCCACCCACCCACTCACCCACTGACTCACCCACTCACTCACCCACTCACTCACCCACTCACTCACCCACTCACTCACTCAGTCACCCACTCACTCACCCACCCACTCACCCACTCACTCACTCACCCACTCACCCACCCACCCACTCAGCCACTCACCCACTCACCGACCCACTCAACCACTCACCCACTCACTCACTCACTCACCCACGCACTCACTCACCCACTCACTCACCCATTCACTCACCCACTCACTCACTCACCTACTCACTCACCCACTCACCCACTCAGCCACTCACCCACTCACCGAGCCACTCACCCACCCACCCACTCACCCACCCACTCACTCACCCACCCACTCACTCACCCACTCACTCACTCACCCACTCACTCACTCACCCACCCACTCACCCACTCACTCACTCACTCACCCACTCACCCACCCACCCACTCAGCCACTCACCCACTCACCGACCCACTCAACCACTCACCCACTCACTCACTCACCCACGCACTCACTCACCCACTCACTCACCCATTCACTCACCCACTCACTCACTCACCTACTCACTCACTCACTCACCCACCCACCCACCGACTCACTCACCCACTCACCGACTCACTCACCCACTCACTCACTCACCCACCCACTCACCCACCCACTCACCGACTCACTCACCCACCCACTCACCCACCCACTCACCCACCCACTCACCCACTCACTCACCCACTCAATCAATCAATCAATCACTTACTCTCCCACTCACTCACTCACTCACCCACTCACTCACCCACTCACTCACTCACCCACTCACTCACTCACTCACTCACCCACTCACTCACCCACTCACTCACTCACTCACTCAATCAATCAATCACGCACTCACCCACCCACTCACCCACCCACCCACCCACTCACTCACCCACTCATCCACCCACCCACCCACTCACCCACTCACTCACCCACTCACTCACCCACTCACCCACCCACTCACCCACTCACCAACTCACTCGCTCACTCACCCGCTCACTCACCCACTCACTCACCCACCCACTCACTCACTCACCCACTCACTCACTCACTCACTCACTCACCCACTCACTCACTCACTCACTCACTCACTCACCCACTCACTCACTCACTCACCCACCCAACCACCAACCCACCTAACCACCCACCCACCCACCCACCCACTCACCCACCCACTCACCCATTCACTCACCCACTCACTCACTCACCTACTCACTCACTCACTCACTCACTCACCCACCCACCCACCCACCCACCCACCCACTCACCCACCCACTCACTAACCCACCCACCCACTCACTAACCCACCCACTCACCCACTCACCCACCCACCCACCCACTCACCCACTCACTCACCCACTCACCCACCCACTCATCCACCCACCCACCCACCCACTCACTCGCTCACCCACCCACTCACTCACTCGCTCACCCACCCACTCACCCACTCACTAACTCACCCACTCACCCACCCACTCACCCACTCACCCACTCACCGACCCACTCACCCACCCACCCACCCATTTACTCACTCACTCACTCAGCCACCCACCCATTCAACCACCCACCCACGCACTCACTCACTCACTCACTCACTCACCCACCCACCCACCCACCCACTCACTCACCCACCCACCCACTCACCCACCCACTTACCCACTCATTCACCCACTCACTCACCCACGCACCCACTCACCAACTCACTCACCCACTCACTCGCTCACTCACTCACCCACCCACTCACCCACTCACTCACTCACTCACCCACCCACCCACTCAGCCACCCACCCACTCACTCACCCACCCACTCACCCACTCACCCACCCACCCAACCACTCACCCACTCACTCACTCACTCACCCACTCACTCACTCACTCACCCACCCAACCACCCAACCACCCACTCACCCACCCACCCACTCACCCACCCACCTACTCACCCACCCACCCACCCACCAACTCACTCACCCACTCACTCACTCACCCACTCACTCACCCACTCACTCGCTCACTCACCCGCTCACTCACCCACCCACTCACTCACCCACTCACTCGCTCACTCACCCACTCACTCACCCACCCACTCACCCACTCACTCACTCACTCACTCACCCACTCACCCACTCACTCACTCACCCACCCACTCACTCACTCACCCACTCACTCACCCACTCACCCACCCACTCACCCACTCACCAACTCACTCGCTCACTCACCCGCTCACTCACCCACTCACTCACCCACCCACTCACTCACTCACCCACTCACTCACTCACTCACTCACTCACTCACCCACTCACTCACTCACTCACTCACTCACTCACCCACTCACTCACTCACTCACCCACCCAACCACCAACCCACCTAACCACCCACCCACCCACCCACCCACTCACCCACCCACTCACCCATTCACTCACCCACTCACTCACTCACCTACTCACTCACTCACTCACTCACCCACCCACCCACCCACCCACCCACCCACTCACCCACCCACTCACTAACCCACCCACCCACTCACTAACCCACCCACTCACCCACTCACCCACCCACCCACCCACTCACCCACTCACTCACCCACTCACCCACCCACTCATCCACCCACCCACCCACCCACTCACTCGCTCACCCACCCACTCACTCACTCGCTCACCCACCCACTCACCCACTCACTAACTCACCCACTCACCCACCCACTCACCCACTCACCCACTCACCGACCCACTCACCCACCCACCCACCCATTTACTCACTCACTCACTCAGCCACCCACCCATTCAACCACCCACCCACGCACTCACTCACTCACTCACTCACCCACCCACCCACCCACCCACTCACTCACCCACCCACCCACTCACCCACCCACTTACCCACTCATTCACCCACTCACTCACCCACGCACCCACTCACCAACTCACTCACCCACTCACTCGCTCACTCACTCACCCACCCACTCACCCACTCACTCACTCACTCACCCACCCACCCACTCAGCCACCCACCCACTCACTCACCCACCCACTCACCCACTCACCCACCCACCCAACCACTCACCCACTCACTCACTCACTCACCCACTCACTCACTCACTCACCCACCCAACCACCCAACCACCCACTCACCCACCCACCCACTCACCCACCCACCTACTCACCCACCCACCCACCCACCCACCAACTCACTCACCCACTCACTCACTCACCCACTCACTCACCCACTCACTCGCTCACTCACCCGCTCACTCACCCACCCACTCACTCACCCACTCACTCGCTCACTCACCCACTCACTCACCCACCCACTCACCCACTCACTCACTCACTCACTCACCCACTCACCCACTCACTCACTCACCTACTCACTCACTCACTCACCCACCCACTCACCGACTCACTCACCCACTCACCGACTCACTCACCCACTCACTCACCCACCCACTCACCCACCCACTCACCCACTCACTCACTCACCCACTCACTCACCCACCCACTCACCGACTCACTCACCCACTCACTCACTCACCCACTCACTCACCCACTCACTCAATCAATCAATCACTTACTCTCCCACTCACTCACTCACTCACCCACTCACCCACTCACTCACCCACTCACCCACCCACTCACTCACCCACTCACTCACTCACTCACTCACCCACTCACCCACTCACTCACTCACTCACCCACTCACCCACTCACTCACCCACCCACCCACCCACCCACCCACTAACTCACTCACCCACCCACCCACCCACCCACTCACTCACCCACCTACCCACCCACTCATCCACCCACCCACCCACTCACCCACTGACTCACCCACTCACTCACCCACTCACTCACCCACTCACTCACCCACTCACTCACTCAGTCACCCACTCACTCACCCACCCACTCACCCACTCACTCACTCACCCACTCACCCACCCACCCACCCACTCAGCCACTCACCCACTCACCGACCCACTCAACCACTCACCCACTCACTCACTCACTCACCCACGCACTCATTCACCCACTCACTCACCCATTCACTCACCCACTCACTCACTCACCTACTCACTCACCCACTCACCCACTCAGCCACTCACCCACTCACCGAGCCACTCACCCACCCACCCACTCACCCACCCACTCACTCACCCACCCACTCACTCACCCAGTCACTCACTCACCCACTCACTCACCCACCCACTCACCCACTCACTCACTCACTCACTCACCCACTCACCCACCCACCCACTCAGCCACTCACCCACTCACCGACCCACTCAACCACTCACCCACTCACTCACTCACCCACGCACTCACTCACCCACTCACTCACCCATTCACTCACCCACTCACTCACTCACCTACTCACTCACTCACTCACCCACCCACCCACCCACCCACCCACCGACTCACTCACCCACTCACCCACTCACCGACTCACTCACCCACTCACTCACTCACTCACCCACCCACTCACCCACCCACTCACCGACTCACTCACCCACCCACTCACCCACCCACTCACCCACTCACTCACCCACTCAATCAATCAATCAATCACTTACTCTCCCACTCACTCACTCACTCACCCACTCACTCACCCACTCACTCACTCACTCACCCACTCACTCACCCACTCACTCACTCACTCAATCAATCAATCACGCACGCACTCACCCACCCACCCACCCACTCACTCACCCACTCATCCACCCACCCACCCACTCACCCACTCACTCACCCACTCACTCACCCAATCACCCACCCACTCACCCACTCACCAACTCACTCGCTCACTCACCCGCTCACTCACCCACTCACTCACCCACCCACTCACTCACTCACTCACCCACTCACTCACTCACTCACTCACCCACTCACTCACTCACTCACCCACTCACTCACTCACTCACTCACTCACCCACCCACCCAACCACCAACCCACCCAACCACCCACCCACCCACCCACTCACCCACCCACCCACCCACTCACCCACCCACTCACCCATTCACTCACCCACTCACTCACTCACCTACTCACTCACTCACTCACCCACCCACCCACCCACTCACCCACCCACTCACTAACCCACCCACCCACTCACTAACCCACCCACTCACCCACTCACCCACCCACCCACCCACTCACCCACTCACTCACCCACTCACCCACCCACTCATCCACCCACCCACCCACCCACTCACTCGCTCACCCACCCACTCACTCACTCGCTCACCCACCCACTCACCCACTCACTAACTCACCCACTCACCCACCCACTCACCCACTCACCCACTCACCGACCCACTCACCCACCCACCCACCCATTTACTCACTCACTCACTCAGCCACCCACCCATTCAACCACCCACCCACGCACTCACTCACTCACTCACCCACCCACCCACCCACCCACCCACCCACCCACCCACCCACCCACCCACCCACCCACTCACTCACTCACCCACCCACCCACTCACCCACCCACTCACCCACTCATTCACCCACTCACTCACCCACGCACCCACTCACCAACTCACTCACCCACTCACTCGCTCACTCACTCACCCACCCACTCACCCACTCACTCACTCACCCACCCACCCACTCAGCCACCCACCCACTCACTCACCCACCCACTCACCCACTCACCCACCCACCCAACCACTCACCCACTCACTCACTCACTCACCCACTCACTCACTCACCCACCCAACCACCCAACCACCCACTCACCCACCCACCCACTCACCCACCCACCTACTCACCCACCCACCCACCCACCAACTCACTCACCCACTCACTCACTCACCCACTCGCTCACTCACCCGCTCACTCACCCACCCACTCACTCACCCACTCACTCGCTCACTCACCCACTCACTCACCCACCCACTCACCCACTCACTCACTCACCCACTCACCCACTCACTCACTCACTCACCTACTCACTCACTCACTCACCCACCCACTCACCGACTCACTCACCCACTCACCGACTCACTCACCCACTCACTCACCCACCCACTCACCTACCCACTCACCCACTCACTCACTCACCCACTCACTCACCCACCAACTCACCGACTCACTCACCCACTCACTCACTCACCCACTCACTCACCCACTCACTCAATCAATCAATCACTTACTCTCCCACTCACTCACTCACTCACCCACTCACCCACTCACTCACCCACCCACCCACTCACTCACCCACTCACTCACCCAATCACTCACTCACTCACCCACTCACCCACTCACCCACTCACTCACCCACTCACTCACCCACTCACTCACTCACTCACTCACTCAATCAATCAATCAATCACTCACTCACCCACCCACTCACCCACCCACCCACCCACCCACTAACTCACTCACCCACCCACCCACCCACCCACTCACTCACCCACCTACCCACCCACTCATCCACCCACCCACCCACCCACTCACCCACTGACTCACCCACTCACTCACCCACTCACTCACCCACTCACTCACCCACTCACTCACTCAGTCACCCACTCACTCACCCACCCACTCACCCACTCACTCACTCACTCACCCACTCACCCACCCACCCACTCAGCCACTCACCCACTCACCGACCCACTCAACCATTCACCCACTCACTCACTCACCCACGCACTCACTCACCCACTCACTCACCCATTCACTCACCCACTCACTCACTCACCTACTCACTCACTCACTCACTCACCCACCCACCCACCGACTCACTCACCCACTCACCCACTCACCGACTCACTCACCCACTCACTCACTCACCCACCCACTCACCCACCCACTCACCGACTCACTCACCCACCCACTCACCCACCCACTCACCCACTCACTCACCCACTCAATCAATCAATCAATCACTTACTCTCCCACTCACTCACTCACTCACCCACTCACCCACTCACTCACCCACCCACCCACTCACTCACCCACTCACTCACCCAATCACTCACTCACTCACCCACTCACTCACCCACTCACTCACTCACTCACTCAATCAATCAATCACTCACTCACCCACCCACTCACCCACCCACCCACCCACTAACTCACTCACCCACCCACCCACCCACCCACTCACTCACCCACCTACCCACCCACTCATCCACCCACCCACCCACCCACTCACCCACTGACTCACCCACTCACTCACCCACTCACTCACCCACTCACTCACCCACTCACTCACCCACTCACTCACTCAGTCACCCACTCACTCACCCACCCACTCACCCACTCACTCACTCACCCACTCACCCACCCACCCACTCAGCCACTCACCCACTCACCGACCCACTCAACCATTCACCCACTCACTCACTCACCCACGCACTCACTCACTCACCCACTCACTCACCCATTCACTCACCCACTCACTCACTCACCTACTCACTCACTCACTCACCCACCCACCGACTCACTCACCCACTCACCCACTCACCGACTCACTCACCCACTCACTCACTCACCGACTCACTCACCCACTCACTCACTCACCCACCCACTCACCCACCCACTCACCGACTCACTCACCCACCCACTCACCCACCCACTCACCCACTCACTCACCCACTCAATCAATCAATCAATCACTTACTCTCCCACTCACTCACTCACCCACTCACCCACTCACCCACCCACTCACCCACTCACTCACTCACTCACCCACTCACTCACTCACTCACTCACCCACTCACTCACTCACTCACCCACTCACTCACTCACTCACTCACCCACCCACCCAACCACCAACCCACCCAACCACCCACCCACCCACCCACTCACCCACCCACCCACCCACTCACCCACCCACTCACCCATTCACTCACCCACTCACTCACTCACCTACTCACTCACTCACTCACCCACCCACCCACCCACTCACCCACCCACTCACTAACCCACCCACCCACTCACTAACCCACCCACTCACCCACTCACCCACCCACCCACCCACTCACCCACTCACTCACCCACTCACCCACCCACTCATCCACCCACCCACCCACCCACTCACTCGCTCACCCACCCACTCACTCACTCGCTCACCCACCCACTCACCCACTCACTAACTCACCCACTCACCCACCCACTCACCCACTCACCCACTCACCGACCCACTCACCCACCCACCCACCCATTTACTCACTCACTCACTCAGCCACCCACCCATTCAACCACCCACCCACGCACTCACTCACTCACTCACCCACCCACCCACCCACCCACCCCACCCACCCACCCACCCACTCACTCACTCACCCACCCACCCACTCACCCACCCACTCACCCACTCATTCACCCACTCACTCACCCACGCACCCACTCACCAACTCACTCACCCACTCACTCGCTCACTCACTCACCCACCCACTCACCCACTCACTCACTCACCCACCCACCCACTCAGCCACCCACCCACTCACTCACCCACCCACTCACCCACTCACCCACCCACCCAACCACTCACCCACTCACTCACTCACTCACCCACTCACTCACTCACCCACCCAACCACCCAACCACCCACTCACCCCACCCACCCACTCACCCACCCACCTACTCACCCACCCACCCACCAACTCACTCACCCACTCACTCACTCACCCACTCGCTCACTCACCCGCTCACTCACCCACCCACTCACTCACCCACTCACTCGCTCACTCACCCACTCACTCACCCACCCACTCACCCACTCACTCACTCACCCACTCACCCACTCACTCACTCACTCACCTACTCACTCACTCACTCACCCCACCCACTCACCGACTCACTCACCCACTCACCGACTCACTCACCCACTCACTCACCCACCCACTCACCTACCCACTCACCCACTCACTCACTCACCCACTCACTCACCCACCAACTCACCGACTCACTCACCCACTCACTCACTCACCCACTCACTCACCCACTCACTCAATCAATCAATCACTTACTCTCCCACTCACTCACTCACTCACCCACTCACCCACTCACTCACCCACCCACCCACTCACTCACCCACTCACTCACCCAATCACTCACTCACTCACCCACTCACCCACTCACCCACTCACTCACCCACTCACTCACCCACTCACTCACTCACTCACTCACTCAATCAATCAATCAATCACTCACTCACCCACCCACTCACCCACCCACCCACCCACCCACTAACTCACTCACCCACCCACCCACCCACCCACTCACTCACCCACCTACCCACCCACTCATCCACCCACCCACCCACCCACTCACCCACTGACTCACCCACTCACTCACCCACTCACTCACCCACTCACTCACCCACTCACTCACTCAGTCACCCACTCACTCACCCACCCACTCACCCACTCACTCACTCACTCACCCACTCACCCACCCACCCACTCAGCCACTCACCCACTCACCGACCCCACTCAACCATTCACCCACTCACTCACTCACCCACGCACTCACTCACCCACTCACTCACCCATTCACTCACCCACTCACTCACTCACCTACTCACTCACTCACTCACCCACCCACCGACTCACTCACCCACTCACCCACTCACCGACTCACTCACCCACTCACTCACTCACCCACCCACTCACCCACCCACTCACCGACTCACTCACCCACCCACTCACCCACCCACTCACCCACTCACTCACCCACTCAATCAATCAATCAATCACTTACTCTCCCACTCACTCACTCACTCACTCACCCACTCACCCACTCACTCACCCACCCACCCACTCACTCACCCACTCACTCACCCAATCACTCACTCACTCACACCACTCACTCACCCACTCACTCACTCACTCACTCAATCAATCAATCACTCACTCACCCACCCACTCACCCACCCACCCACCCACTAACTCACTCACCCACCCACCCACCCACCCACTCACTCACTCACCCACCTACCCACCCACTCATCCACCCACCCACCCACCCACTCACCCACTGACTCACCCACTCACTCACCCACTCACTCACCCACTCACTCACCCACTCACTCACCCACTCACTCACTCAGTCACCCACTCACTCACCCACCCACTCACCCACCTCACTCACTCACCCACTCACCCACCCACCCACTCAGCCACTCACCCACTCACCGACCCACTCAACCATTCACCCACTCACTCACTCACCCACGCACTCACTCACTCACCCACTCACTCACCCATTCACTCACCCACTCACTCACTCACCTACTCACTCACTCACTCACCCACCCACCGACTCACTCACCCACTCACCCACTCACCGACTCACTCACCCACTCACTCACTCACCGACTCACTCACCCACTCACTCACTCACCCACCCACTCACCCACCCACTCACCGACTCACTCACCCACCCCACTCACCCACCCACTCACCCACTCACTCACCCACTCAATCAATCAATCAATCACTTACTCTCCCACTCACTCACTCACCCACTCACCCACTCACCCACCCACTCACCCACTCACTCACTCACTCACCCACTCACTCACCCACTCACTCACCCACTCACTCACTCACTCAATCAATCAATCACGCACTCACCCACCCACCCACACACCCACTCACTCACCCCACTCATCCACCCACCCACCCACTCACCCACTCACTCACCCACTCACTCACCCACTCACCCACCCACTCACCCACTCACCAACTCACTCGCTCACTCACCCGCTCACTCACCCACTCACTCACCCACCCACTCACTCACTCACCCACTCACTCACTCACTCACTCACTCACCCACTCACTCACTCACTCACCCACTCACTCACTCACTCACCCACCCAACCACCAACCCACCCAACCACCCACCCACCCAACCACCCACCCCACCCACTCACCCACCCCTCTCACCCATTCACTCACCCACTCACTCACTCACCTACTCACTCACTCACTCACTCACCCACCCACCCACTCACCCACCCACTCACTAACCCACCCACCCACTCACTAACCCACCCACTCACCCACTCACCCACCCACTCACTCACCCACTCACCCACTCAGCCACTCACCCACTCACCGAGCCACTCACCCCACCCACCCACTCACCCACCCACTCACTCACCCACCCACTCACTCACCCACTCACTCACTCACCCACTCACTTACCCACTCACTTACCCACTCACCCACTCACTCACCCACCCACTCACCCACTCACTCACTCACACCCACCCACTCACCCACTCACTCACTCACCCACTCACCCACCCACTCACTCACCCACTCACCCACCCACCCACTCACTCACTCACCCACGCACTCACTCACTCACCCACCCACCCACCCACTC